>NW_026602934.1:0-135897 GCF_947242115.1 Biomphalaria glabrata
AACCACTGGTCTACAGTGAAGTCAGTCCCAAGATAGTCAATTCTCGGAAAAAAAAAAATAAAATAAAAAAAAAATGTAAAAAAAAATTATAAAAAATTTTTTATAAAAGTTTGGGAACCACTGGTCTACAGTGAAGTCAGTACCGGGATAGTCAATTCTCGAAAAAAAAAAAAAATTAAAAAAAAAAAAAAAAAAACTATTTAAAAAAAAAAATAAAAAAAAAATAAAAATTTAAAAAAATTTATCTAAAAAAAAAATACAAAAAAAAAAAAATATAAGTTAAGCAGGTGTTCTACCGAAAAGCAGAAAACATGGCAAGGGGTCTACGAGACAAAAAATTTTGGGAACCACTGCTCTAGATCTACATATTTAATATTAGAATCATATCATTAGAGTTTGTCTAGTAGAGTCTAGAAAAGAATGTATAGATTACTATAGTCCTAGTATTCTAGATTATTAGTCTAGATCTAACTTAAAATTTTCAATAAATATTCTGGATTTCTTCAGCTTG
Source organism: Biomphalaria glabrata (assembly GCF_947242115.1). Classification (NCBI taxonomy): domain Eukaryota; kingdom Metazoa; phylum Mollusca; class Gastropoda; family Planorbidae; genus Biomphalaria; species Biomphalaria glabrata. Next base: position 512 of record NW_026602934.1, read on the forward strand.
GTCCATGTCAATCCTATCGTCTTTGCCTTATGGTCTACCATTCTTCTGTTTTCTTTGCTTTGAAATCTAGATTGACTAGATCTACACAATGTCAATATAATTTCTAGATCTATATATCTAAGACTAATTAGTATGGGCTTAATATTACTGTATTATTTAGTTTAACTACAATTTTTCAGGTCAGCAGCATTACAGTAAGCACTGGTACAGCGTACCGGCACTTTTTTCAATGCAGCGAAAAAGTTACTTTTGTATTTTAAAGTTTATTATTTATTTATTAGTTGTTAAAAGGCAATCCATCACTGAGCTCCGGCACCTATTTCTTTACAAAAAAGCACTGATTACCTGTATATTCTTTAACAATAATGGTTTACTATTCTCAGGAATTAGTCATTCAAAAGACGGTGAGGAAAAGAATGGTCGACAAACCTTGTGTGGTGCCTTAACAGTCCATCAGACTAAGGGATAGATAAAGGTGAATTTAATTTATATTTTGATCTATATAAGTTGATTTACTGGACTAAAAATCTAGATATTGGTAAAACTTTGCTTTTCTATTCTAAATCTAGTGTGACATTCCATATTTTTTATTCTGATTTTAGATAGATCTTGATTAGATCTAGATCCCATATGTATAGGACTTAGCACTAGATCTCTAGAAATTATTGTATATGATGCTAGATCTAGAAAATCTAGACTTGATCATAGAAATCTTCAAGAAAAATAATGAACTAACCTAGACAGATCTCTTGAATTACATTGTAAATCATCTTGTTGAATTATCTTCACCACCTTCAGTCAACAGACAACTATGGCTCATACAAGAACAAGAGCCTCTGCGTTGGCATCGACTATTTTCCAATCCTTTCTGTTCAGCTTCATCCATATTAAAATACATTTTAAAGGTTTTTATTACTTAATAGAAAAGATCTAGAATTTTAATAAGAATCTAGTCTATCTAGATCTAAAATTCTAGATCCACCCAATTTTATGTATACAAGTAGTATGGGTGTAGGATTGGCTTAATATAATAGTGAACAAATAGATGCTATCTTACTAGATTTTTCTAAGGCTTTTGACAAAGTTCACCACCATAGTTTGCTTAAAAAATTAAAATATTTCGGCATTAATGGTCCACTGCATCAGTGGATTAAGGACTTTCTGATAGGGAGAGAACAAACTGTAATAATAAATGGCTCTAAATCAACACCGATAATAGTAAACTCAGGTGTACCTCAAGGAACAGTCTTGGGTCCACTACTATTTTTAATTTACATAAATGATTTACCAAATTGCATTACTTCAGGAACAAAAGTCAGATTATTTGCAGACGATTGCATAATATATAGAACAATAAAAACAACACAAGACACAGATATTTTACAAAGAGAATTAGATGAATTACAGAAATGGGAATCAAATTGGAGCATGTCTTTCCACCCAGAAAAATGTCAGTTGTTAAAAGTAACAAAAAAACTAAAACAAATTAATTCCACTTATCTTATTCATGGCAAACCAGTAACACAGACTAAAAACGCAAAATACCTAGGTGTTATAATAAATGAAAAACTGTCATGGAATCCACATATTGATGAAACTACAAAAAAAATCAAACAAAGCATTAGGATTTATTAAAAGAAATTTCTATAAATCAAATAAGAACATAAAACTAAAATGTTATTTAAAACTTTGGTTAGGCCAATAATAGAATATGCATCCTCCGTTTGGGACCCCACAACTCAAGAAAACATTAAGAAACTAGAACAGACACAAAATAGAGCAGTGCGATTCATAACAAACGAATATTCACATTTGACTAGAGTAACACTTTTAGTAAAATCACTAAATTTAGAAAGTCTTCAGGACAGAAGGCTCAAAAGTAAAGTAGCAATCATACATAAAACACTGAACCATAATCTTCAAATACAAAAACAAAATTTAATAAAATACTCTGAAAGACACAAAGATAAAGGCACATTCCTCGTCCCATATGCTAGGACAAATTTGTACAAATACTCCTTCTTCCCTAGTGCTATTAGAGCATGGAATGGGTTGCCTGAGCTAGCCAGGAAAACCAGTGACTTGGCAGAATTTAAGTCATTGGTTAATATGCATGACTAAATGTTTGACGCGTAGGACGTAATCATCTTCTTTTTTGAAGTAACGTCTGTATTATATAAGATAAGAAGATAATAGTATTTATCTTGAATCAGTTTGTTAATCTACATTATATGGGTATGATAGTTGTACATCTTCTACTAGATCAAGTTAAATATAGCTATCCTTTTTTAGATGTAATGTGAAATTGTATCTGATAGTATTTTTCATTCTTAGGTAGATCTTGATTACACTGCCTGGTTTTGTGGTTTGCACGAGACGGTTGACACAATGATCTGAAGTTCAAACTGCCATTTTCTACTGTCCGCTGCAAGATCTTGGCTGGAATGTAAAAGGAATGTCCAAAATATTTAAATGACAAACAGGATGGGAACTGATAATGAGGAATGTATGTCCAGTTTTTTTTTTGTTTTTTTTTTAAACACAGATATGAAAGATGACATTACCCTAACTTAGAGTCATAGGAGTTTCATTAATTTATTTACTCAGATGCTGAAACAGACATCTGGCATATTCCTATAATCAGTATCATGGCCTTTGTATACAACAAAATTGATTGGAACTCCTAGACTAGAAATATAATTCAAGATTTAAATAAGGCACTGGTCATAGTTTTAGAAAGTGTGGCTAGCATTCTGGTAAGATATTTTATTAATAATTAGAAATTAAATTAAATTTTATTTAATGATATTAAATTTCTTTTTTAAGAATTATGGTCCATTTTTTCCCCATTTGTGTACAAAGAAGGAAGACAGAGAGATGGAAAGACATCAAAGAATGGGCAGGTCTGCCAAGAAATGGTTTATCCAGGGCTAAGTACAGAGAGGAATATAGAAGGGCTGTTGACAGATCTTGTGTGGTGCCCCCATGGTTCAACAGACTAATTGATTGGTAATGGTAAGAATTTAATGTATTTTTTAAAAAAAATTGTGTTAATTACATTAAGGGACTAAATCAGTCTTTTTTTATTTCCAGAAAATAATACCAGGGTTATGCTCCTTTGACCATTGAGTTCCAGGATGAAGAATGAAAGACAGAGAGCAATGTGAAGACATGAAAGAATGAGCAGGTCTGCCATGAAATGGTTTATCCAGGGCTAAGTACAGAGAGGAATATAGAAGGGCTGTTGACAGATCTTGTGTGGTGCCCCCATGGTTCAACAGACTGATTGATAGGTAATGGTAAGAATTTAATGTATTTTGTAAACAAAATGGTGTTAATTACATTAAGGGACTTAATCACTCTTTTTTTAATTTTTACATTCATTTAATGTAATTATTTTATACAGTAATATATGATTGTTATCTTGGTAAATCATTTAAATATATATCCTGCTAATCAAACCAAAGAATCTTCTCAATACTTATTTAAAAATTTTAATTTTGTCTGCATGTAACAAATGTTTCACGAAAAGAAATGTACACTGTCCATCATTGATTATTTAAAACTGGGATTCATTCCTTCCTTGTCAAACAAGCCGTTGCCTAAGTGACTTTTTAAAAATAATGATACGAAACCAATTGCTAGAGGATCATCTGAGACAATGTCACCCTAACAAAATAGATAAAGATTTAAAAATTTTCTAGCACTCAAAGATAAAGTTAAGAATAGACCCACACAATCTCACTTCAACATCATATATATATAGAGAAGATGTTGGTTTGTGAGCATCTTACAATATCTCTTTACTTATAGCAAAATATGGAAACATAGGTAAAACATTGATTTTACCAGCCGTTGTAGTTGTGAAAACTGTTTTACACACACCTACATCTGATATTATTAAAAGAATTTCTTTAAACAAAAATACAGTTCAAGGGCACATCGGTGGCATGAGTTATCAAATTAAAAGCTTCTTATGTGATTCTTTGCAAAGGAAATATATACAGTTTGGGATCAGTTTGGAACCAGTGGCGTCACAGGCTCTGATGGGGTGTAGCGCTGTGTGCTGTAAACTGCCTAGGGGTTGCCAGCTCCTTATTTTTCCTCAGGGTTGACCCACGACAGCTTTCCCATGTTTGGGAATAGTTGCAAGGCAGCAGATTTTTAAATTCAGTTTTCCTTCTGCTATGTGGCTAATGAGCTCTTCCTGCTTGAAGCCTACCGGCTAAGGCGCCAGTTACTCGCCTTCGTCCCTTCCCCTTTAGTGAAAACAGTTCGGCGGACACGTGAAAGATACACGAGAAACTCTTTGCGAAAATTTTTACAATGATACTTAAAACAAATTAATTAATTAATATTTATTGTTTGAATGTCTTCTTTATAGAATGTATGAAACATGACATCCATAGGAACAGATGATAAGCCTGGGTAAAAAAACATTTCCAGTGTGTTTGATGATTCCAGCAATACATATTAAATTGGTTAAATTTGAATTTTATCAATAAAAATGAGTTATTATTTAATACTTATATGTATTTTTAAATTGCATTTTACTCTTCAACTCACTAAAATTAGAAATTAGTTTTCAAATAAATTGAAAAAAAAAAGCAATATAAGTTAAGCAGGGGGTCTGCCAAAAAGCAGAAAACATGTCAAGGGGTCTACGAAACAAAAAAGTTTGGGAACCACTGGTCTACAGTGAAGTCAGTCCCGCAATAGTGAATTCTCAAAAAAAAAAAAAAAAAAAAATTAAAACAAAATTTATCTAAAAAAAATTTAAAAAAAAAAAAAAAGAAAAAAAAAAAAGAAAAAAGAAAAATTTTATAAAAAAAAAAAAAAAAATTTACTAAAAAAAAAAACTTAAAAAAAAAAACTTACTAAAAAAAAAAAAAAAAAATTTACTAAAAAAAAAAAAAAAAAAAATTACTAAATGTTTGGGAACCACTGGTCTACAGTGAAATCAGTCCTGGGATAGTGAATTCTGAAAAAAAAAAAAAAATTTTAAACAAAATTTATCTAAAAAAATTTAAAAAAAAAAAAAAAAAAAAAAAAAAAAAAAAAAAATTTACTAAAAAAAAAAAAAAAAAAAAAAATTAAAAAAAAAAAAAAAAAATTTACTAAATGTTTGGGAACCACTGGTCTACAGTGAAATCAATCCTGGGATAGTGAATTCTCAAAAAAAAAAAAAAATTTAAAACAAAATTTATCTAAAGAAATTACAAAAAAAAATTTATCTAAAAAAAAAAAAATTGAAAAAAAAAATTGAAAAAAAATTTTTTTTATAAAAAAAAAAAAAAAAAAAAAATTTTACTAAAATTTTGGGAACCACTGGTCTACAGTGAAGTTAGTCCAAAGATAGTCAATTCTCGGAAAAAAAAAATAAAAAAAATTTTTAAAAAAATTATAAAAATTTTTTTATAAAAGTTTGGGAACCACTGGTCTACAGTGAAGTCAGTACCGGGAAAGTCAATTCTCGAAAAAAAAAAATTAAAAAAAAAAAAAAAAATTATCTAAAAAAAATAAAAAAATAAATAAAAATAAAAATTAAAAAAATTTATCTAAAAAAAAAAATACAAAAAAAAAAAATATAAGTTAAGCAGGGGTTTTACCGAAAAGCAGAAAACATGGCAAGGGGTCTACGAGACAAAAAAATTTGGGAACCACTGCTCTAGATCTACATATTTAATATTAGAATTATCATTAGAGTTTGTCTAGTAGAGTCTAGAAAAGAATGTATAGATTACTATAGTCCTAGTATTCTAGATTATTAGTCTAGATCTAACTTAAAATTTTCAATAAATATTCTGGATTTCTTCAGCTTGGTCCATGTCAATCCTATCGTCTTTGCCTTATGGTCTACCGTTCTTCTGTTTTCTTTGCTTTGAAATCTAGATTGACTAGATCTACACAATGTCAATATAATTTCTAGATCTATATATCTAAGACTAATTAGTATGGGCTTAATATTACTGTATTATTTAGTTTAACTACGATTTTTCAGGTCAGCAGCATTACAGTAAGCACTGGTACAGCGTACCGGCACTTTTTTCAATGCAGCGAAAAAGTTACTTTTGTATTTTAAAGTTTATTATTTATTTATTAGTTGTTAAAAGGCAATCCATCACTGAGCTCCGGCACCTATTTCTTTACAAAAAAGCACTGATTACCTGTATATTCTTTAACAATAATGGTTTACTATTCTCAGGAATTAGTCATTCAAAAGACGGTGAGGAAAAGAATGGTCGACAAACCTTGTGTGGTGCCTTAACAGTCCATCAGACTAAGGGATAGATAAAGGTGAATTTAATTTATATTTTGATCTATATAAGTTGATTTACTGGACTAAAAATCTAGATATTGGTAAAACTTTGCTTTTCTATTCTAAATCTAGTGTGACATTCCATATTTTTTATTCTGATTTTAGATAGATCTTGATTAGATCTAGATCCCATATGTATAGGACTTAGCACTAGATCTCTAGAAATTATTGTATATGATGCTAGATCTAGAAAATCTAGACTTGATCATAGAAATCTTCAAGAAAAATAATGAACTAACCTAGACAGATCTCTTGAATTACATTGTAAATCATCTTGTTGAATTATCTTCACCACCTTCAGTCAACAGACAACTATGGCTCATACAAGAACAAGAGCCTCTGCGTTGGCATCGACTATTTTCCAATCCTTTCTGTTCAGCTTCATCCATATTAAAATACATTTTAAAGGTTTTTATTACTTAATAGAAAAGATCTAGAATTTTAATAAGAATCTAGTCTATCTAGATCTAAAATTCTAGATCCACCCAATTTTATGTATACAAGTAGTATGGGTGTAGGATTGGCTTAATATAATAGTGAACAAATAGATGCTATCTTACTAGATTTTTCTAAGGCTTTTGACAAAGTTCACCACCATAGTTTGCTTAAAAAATTAAAATATTTCGGTATTAATGGTCCACTGCATCAGTGGATTAAGGACTTTCTGATAGGGAGAGAACAAACTGTAATAATAAATGGCTCTAAATCAACACAGATAATAGTAAACTCAGGTGTACCTCAAGGAACAGTCTTGGGTCCACTACTATTTTTAATTTACATAAATGATTTACCAAATTGCATTACTTCAGGAACAAAAGTCAGATTATTTGCAGACGATTGCATAATATATAGAACAATAAAAACAACACAAGACACAGATATTTTACAAAGAGAATTAGATGAATTACAGAAATGGGAATCAAATTGGAGCATGTCTTTCCACCCAGAAAAATGTCAGTTGTTAAGAGTAACAAAAAAACTAAAACAAATTAATTCCACTTATCTTATTCATGGCAAACCAGTAACACAGACTAAAAACGCAAAATACCTAGGTGTTATAATAAATGAAAAACTGTCATGGAATCCGCATATTGATGAAACTACAAAAAAAATCAAACAAAGCATTAGGATTTATTAAAAGAAATTTCTATAAATCAAATAAGAACATAAAACTAAAATGTTATTTAAAACTTTGGTTAGGCCAATAATAGAATATGCATCCTCCGTTTGGGACCCCACAACTCAAGAAAACATTAAGAAACTAGAATAGACACAAAATAGAGCAGTGCGATTCATAACAAACGAATATTCACATTTGACTAGAGTAACACTTTTAGTAAAATCACTAAATTTAGAAAGTCTTCAGGACAGAAGGCTCAAAAGTAAAGTAGCAATCATACATAAAACACTGAACCATAATCTTCAAATACAAAAACAAAATTTAATAAAATACTCTGAAAGACACAAAGATAAAGGCACATTCCTCGTCCCATATGCTAGGACAAATTTGTACAAATACTCCTTCTTCCCTAGTGCTATTAGAGCATGGAATGCGTTGCCTGAGCTAGCCAGGAAAACCAGTGACTTGGCAGAATTTAAGTCATTGGTTAATATGCATGACTAAATGTTTGACGCGTAGGACGTAATCATCTTCTTTTTTGAAGTAACGTCTGTATTATATAAGATAAGAAGATAATAGTATTTATCTTGAATCAGTTTGTTAATCTACATTATATGGGTATGATAGTTGTACATCTTCTACTAGATCAAGTTAAATATAGCTATCCTTTTTTAGATGTAATGTGAAATTGTATCTGATAGTATTTTTCATTCTTAGGTAGATCTTGATTACACTGCCTGGTTTTGTGGTTTGCACGAGACGGTTGACACAATGATCTGAAGTTCAAACTGCCATTTTCTACTGTCCGCTGCAAGATCTTGGCTGGAATGTAAAAGGAATGTCCAAAATATTTAAATGACAAACAGGATGGGAACTGATAATGAGGAATGTATGTCCAGTTTTTTTTTGTTTTTTTTTGTGTTTTTTTAATACAGATATGAAAGATGACATTACCCTGTAATGACACAAGATGCGTAGAAGTTGATGTGAATCGGGTTTTTCCTAAGTAATGTGACGAGTAAGAACAGAGTAGGTTGATGAACAAGAAGAATAACGGACAAGACGCCTAAGAGGACGACGCTAGGCTAGCGACGACAGAGGACTGTGCCCTTTTTATTGTTTATTAAATTGTTGAAGTTATCAGCCTGCGTTATTAAGTATATTCTTGATTCATTCTGTTGTTGTGTCATATGGACTCGCATGCACCAGTAACATATATATACTCATCAACAAAATAGACCATCAACAGATGTGGCGACCCACGACGGCCAGGGCGTCATTTTGATCTACAATCTAGTTAACTTCGTGTTCTGGATATATCTATCTACAATTCTACACTTGGCGAAGTACACTGGAGAAGTACTGGATTAACATTCGTTTATTTCTACTAGATCTACCCTACGTCTGTGCTAATTATCTGGACTGCAGCTGGATTTTGGCATCTTTGTTCCAGTGGATCTAGACTTTCTATTAGAGAAAATTCGAAACCGTTACCAGCGTCTAGCTTTGTCAGCCATGTTGGATATTTTTAGATTGAACTTGGATCTATATTGACTAGATCTATATCTATTGTGTCTGAATCCAGAACTATTTCGTCCGTTGAAGTGATTTAGGGCAGTCCGTCGTCAGTATACCTCTACCTATATACCTCAAGAGTGAAGATACCTCATTTTGTCAGGTTTATCTGTTTATTGTGAGTACGGAAAGTCATCTGAGTCTACATATCTAGTATCTACAAGCTGACCGTTGGATCGAGTCACCTTGTCAGGTTTGTTTTTCAAGCTATTAATTGACTGTTGCAGTGTTGCTGAGCTTACAATCTAATCTACACACGAGTGATGGTATACCCTACTACCACACTGCGTGACCATCTATTCAACTTATAAAGTTGACTCATTTATATTCATCAAAAGAGAGAGTTGGACTTAGTCATTTTTTTTACCTCTCTTGAGACAGCACCACCAGCTTGTCTCAGTATTGACTTATGTTCCTGACCTGAAGACAGAAGCCAGCACCAACAGATCATCAAGTGGAACCGGAACCTTGGAACCTGACCAGAGGACTTTATCTGAGAACCGTACCATACCGTGGCAGCACCAGGAGAGATTGGCCTAACTCAGTACTGCCTGTCGAGTAGCCTGTGGGAGCACACCTTGCCTTGCCTAAGACTAAGACAGTGGGGAACTTGTGTGGAACTGACCGTTGTAGCTCCGTGGACTGAACAAAGGGGATCTAACTAAAGATAAGTTTATTTTTTCTCTCCATTATTATTAAATTAAGTCTATTAGGGACAGTAGATCTTTGTTAAGAGCAGGTTGCCTGATAAGGGCGTCATTATAGGACACATTAGAAAGTGGACCTGCTCCATTTAATAAAGTCTCGATGATTGTTTAGATTGTCTTGTTTTGTTCGTATCCACGTACATTTTATTTTTTTTAGAAGTCAAGTGAAGTTATCTTTATTTGTCTCTTTCAGTGTATACTTCCTCTAAAAAGTCTCATCTCATTAGAATAGATTTATTTTTTTTGTGTCTTATTACGTTTATTTTACACTATTCTTATTATATATTAGTAATTTTATCTTAAGTAGATAAGGTAAGCCACGTTTAATCTAGATTATAAATTCTAGATTGTTTCCAGGTATTAACTAAATTGTTATACCTATGAGAGCCTTAGATCTATTTTATCCTGAGGACAACTGAGTCTAAGGAGTAATTATTTATATATAGATCTTTTGTCCCGATTAATCGGTTGACATTATTTTATAGATGTGTTTAAACACAGTCTAATTGGTCAGAATAAAATTTTTTGTCAGTATCACTGGATTGTGATTTACTGTTGGAGGTATAATATTGATTTATCTATTTGAAGTTGTATTAAAGTTGTATTGAATCTAGACTAGTGACTAGAATAGTCCTAGGGGTATTTATTGGCAAGAAGTAAGTCCATTGAATTAAGTATTGAGGTATTGATAAAAGTAAATGATATTTGTTTATGTGGTCTAAAGTAAGTCCACTGAATTAAGGTGATATAAAATTTTGAGTTGTATTCAAGTATTGTGGCTGTGAGTAAGTCCACTGAGGTAATATTTCTTAATATAACATTGAGCAAAGGTATTTAAATATATATATATTACAAGAAGTATTTGAAAGAGTTTTTGTGAAAACTAAATTGGGATATTTAGGCCAATAGGGAGGCCATATCAAAACTATATTGAGACATTGTTTAAAATAAAATAAGCATAATGGCAACAGCTCCAAACTTTGATTATATGGAGACTTTTCGCCAGCAAATTATTGCTGAGGCTAAACAGCTAGAACTTAAAGGAAAGGACCTAACTAGCTATGTACAGCAAATGGTGACAATAGAGAGAGATAGAATAGATAAGATAGAAATGGAAAAGAATAAACTAGATGCACAATTAATAAAAGAAGAAGCAGATAGGAAATTACAATATGATCTTGAGAAATTGAGAATTGAAGCTGAACAAAATAAACAAAAAGTTAATAGCAATAATACTAATGATAGATCTAATACTAATACTACCAATGCCCCAGACAATCACATTGAAACCAATAATAGTAATAATCACACAAACAACACTAATATTTCAAGTGATAACAACCATTGGTTGAGGAAAAAACTACAACCCTTTCAGGAGGCTAGAGATTGTATTTCAGACTACCTAAAGAGATATGAAATTAAAATGGTTAATTGCAATATAAGGGAGGAAGAGTGGTCTCAAATTTTGTTAGACTTTGTACAAGGGCAAGCTCTTACAATTTGTCAAAACCATAATCATACTGTACAAAATAGCTACCAAATTTTAAAAAAGGAATTGCTGAATGCATATGGACACAATGCCAGCACATTCAGAAAAAAATATTTTGAAAACACACCTTCCAATCAGATAGAACCACAAACCACTATAAATTTGGAAAAAGACTATTTTAATAAATGGCTGGGATTTGAGAAGATTGACAGTACCTTTGAGGGATTAAAAAATTTTATATTACTTGATAATTTTGTAGCTAAGTGTGACCCGCAATTACAATCATTTATCAAAGAAAGGAATCCCAAAGTTTTGGATGATGTTACTGAGATAATAAGAACATATAAAAATGCCTATCCCAACAACCTTTTTTCATGTAAAGATAAAAAGAATATTGATCTAGTGGGATATACACAGGAAAACAATGAAAGAAGTAGAAATAGAAGTAGGGATAGCCAACATTTTAGATATAGCAATAGTAGAGATAGGTCAAACAACAGGGATGTTACATGTTATAGATGTGGGAAAAAAGGACATATGGCTATGAGATGCAGGGGAACACAAAACAGGTCAAACAGTAGGAATAATTATAATAGATCAAGTAGTACACATAATTACAATAGGACAGATAGTAGAAATAATTACAGAGCAGACAGTAGGAATAGGTACAGCAATTACAACAACAATTACAATAATAACACATACAATAGGAGTAAAAGCAGGGAATATAAAAATAGAGATTCTGACAGAGTGTTTTTTATTAGGGAAAATAAAAACAATTTTGCTTTCTACCCAGCTTTTATTAACAATGTTCCAATAAAGGCAATCCGAGATAGTGGCTGTAACACACTCGTGGTTCGGGCTGATCTCATTGAGGCGCAATATTATAGGGGATATACAAGGAAAGTGGAGTTGGCAGATGGCAGTATAAAGGAATTTAAAGTATTTAAAGTGTTTATTGAGACACCTTTTTACACTGGCCATTGTGAGGGAGTAGCCATGCCTAACATGAGACATGATATGTTAATTGGAAACTTAACAGGTTTGAAGGAATGTTCAAGACAGGAAATTGAAGCATGGGAAAAGAAATATGAAAGGTTACAGCAGAATAGGAATACTGAAACAGATAATTACATTAGTAATATGGTAATAACCAGATCTAAGAACAAGCCAAAACAAGAAACTCAGGAACTTATTGATATGAATGATGAAATAGTTAATGGTGAAGAAGATAAAGAGAAAGAGGTTGAAATACAAGGTCAAAAACAAGACGAAACGCAAGCAGAAAAACAGAAAGATGGAACTGAAGAAATGAAAACAGAAGAATTGAAAGGAATAAACAAATTGGCTCAAGAACAAAAACAAGATAACATCATTGGGAAAACATATGACAGAATTAGTGACAGGAGAAATAATAACCCAATGGAGAAATATGTCATAGAAGAAGGAATACTATTTAGAAAAACAAAAATAAATGATAGAGAAATAAAACAATTAGTCTTACCACAAAAGTATTGGAAGGATATCATGATTTTGTCACATGACAGTAATTTAAGTGGACATAGGGGTATAAAGAAATGTTTTAGAAATTTAGCAACTCAAGTATTTTGGCCTAAAATGAAAGGAACCATATCAAAATACATAAGATCATGTGATATGTGTCAAAGAAGGGGACTTAAGGGTAAATTAGGTAAAGCTCCATTACAGTCAATGGATGAACCAAATAAACCATTTCAAAAAATAGCAATAGACATCATAGGACCTTTAACTAAAACAGAACATAATAATAAGTACATATTGACAATAGTAGACATGTTCAGTAGATATCCTGAAGCAGTGGTATTATCCAATATAGACACAGAAAATATTATTAATACTTTAGATCAAAAGTTCATAGTCAGACATGGGATACCAAAAACATTACTATCAGACAATGCTTCTATGTTTACATCTGAGTTATTTAAAAGATGGATATTAAAATATGGTATAGAACACATTAAATCATCGCCATTCCACCCGGAAGCCAACGGGCTTTGTGAACGCCTTAACGGTGTTATAAAAAGATCCTTAGCTAAAATTGTAGAAAATAATCAGAAAAACTGGGATCAATATATTAATTTTGTTCTATTTTCTATTAGAAATAATATTCATGAGGCAACTCAATTTTCACCATATGAGTTAGTACATGGAAGGAAACCTAGGGATGAAATACAAATTTTTAAAGAAAGTTTGATCTTAAATAAAATAGAAAAGGAAAATGACAATGAAACAGCTTTAGATTTAAAACAAATATGGGCGGAAGCTTTTGAGAATAACATGAAATATAAAGAAACAGTACATGAGAACTTAAATGAAAAAAGAAAATTAAGAACATTGGAGGTAGGAGACAAGGTATTACTTTTGGTAATTGACTTAAAAAACAAATTAGGAAAACAGTGGAAGGGTCCATTTGTTGTTACAAATAAAACAAGTGAAGTAAACTATAAGATTAATATGAATGGAAAAATAAAAACATATCATATAAATAATTTGAAGTTATACAATGAGAGAAATGAAAATCAATTTCAAAATTTGGATACAGAAGTAAACAATGAAAATCAAACTCAAAAGTTAGATACAGAAACTGTGGAAAATGAAAATCAAGTAGATGAATGTTTAATTGTTTTAATCAATGAGGAAACTAATGAAAATGATATTAAAAATATTCCTATACTAGAAACTAAAGATAACCAAACATGGGAAAAACTGAATTTAGAAAATTTATCTCCAGAAAAAACAAAAGACATAATAAATGTAATCAGTGATTTTAAAGAAATTTTTTCCAGTTTGCCAGGAAAAACAAATATCATAAAGCATGACATAAAGTTAACTAGTGACAAACCTATTTTCATGAAGCCTTATAGGATTCCATTACACTTACAGGGAAAAGTTAAAGATGAAATAGACAACTTATTAAAACTAGGAATAATAGAACCATCCAATTCAGCTTATGCTTCACCAATAGTTATAGCAAAGAAAAAAAATGGGGATATAAGGTTATGCATAGATTATAGACAGTTAAATAAAATAACTGAATTTGATCCTTACCCTATGCCTAACATTGATGACATATTACACAAATTGTCCAATGCTAAAGTATTTACAAAATTGGATCTGACAAAAGGATATTGGCAAATTCCTTTAACCAATAGAGCTAAACCTTATACTGCATTTATCACTCCTTATGGAATATTCCAATGGAACTTTATGAGCTTTGGGCTTATAAATGCTCCAGCTACCTTTAATAGGATGATGATGTCGGTTATAGGTCATAGAAAAAATGTAATCTGTTACTTAGATGATATATGCATTTTTCATGAGGATTGGAAAGAACATTTAAAAGGAATTAGGGAGATTTTTGAGTTAATTAAACAAAATGGTCTAACAGTTCAAGCAGAAAAGGTAGAGATAGGCTTAGAAGAAATCACATTTTTAGGACATAGAGTTAAAAATAATACTATCAGTCCCATTGAAGATAATGTAAAGAAGATATTAGAAATAGAAATACCAACAACACAAAAACAGATTAAATCAATACTAGGGATGATAAACTATTATAGAAAATACATACCAAATTTAGCAGAGTTAGTTAATCCATTAAACCAGTTATTAAAGAAAGGACAGCCTAGAAAAGTGACTTGTAATAGAAAGTGTGTAGAAGCTATAGAGAAAGTTAAGCATATTTTTTCTACAAATTTGATATTGAGATTACCGGATGTTTCTAAAATATTCTATGTCACTACTGATGCTTCTGGTAGTGCTATAGGAGGTTGTTTGATGCAACAGTATGATAAATTACACCCAATAATTTATGTAAGTAGGAAATTATCTGATACTGAGAAGAGATACAGTGTCATAGAGAAGGAGGCTTTAGCTGTTGTTTGGGTTGTAACTAAGTTGGAAAGCTATGTACTGGGAAACAAATTCATATTGTTATCTGATCACAGGCCTCTTAAGTTTATGCAAGAAAAAAGTATTAAAAATGGTAGATTATACAGGTGGTTTCTAATTCTACAAGAATATAATTTTCAATTGGAGGCTATTAGGGGAGAAATTAATATTGTAGCTGACATGTTGTCAAGAGTTACAGTGAGATAAACTGTTGTAAATAATGATTATTCATTTTGATTTGTTTATGCATGTATATATATGTATATGTTCTAGTCAATGGGTATGAATAAGTTGTTTATATATGGACTATATATATTTTATTTCCTTTAAAGGAAGATAACTCAGTAAAATATAAATTGGGAATTTTATTAAATCAAGGGAGATAATTATAAAATTTCAATAATTGAAGTCAAAGGTGTAAATTAAAGTAAGTATGATCATCTACAGTTATTATTTTTTTATATAATCATTATCATCCATTAGTAAAAGGCTAGGTCAGTTTGGAAATGGTAAGTGGAGAGAAAATATACTTATTGGTACCCAACAAAAAAGTTAGGTAGAATAATTTGGAAAGTTGTTTTGACACAAATATTACATTTTGTCTGACAGGAGGGGTTTGGTGTGATATGAGGCAACCACCAACGTACATATAGCCAATAACAGTATTTACTCTGAAAAACTCTGTTTTATGCCTATGGAGTCAGCAAAGGCATCGTCGTATGGGGACTGTATACATGTCTTGATGGACTTAGTACTATTGGTTGGTGAAACTATTACACTGTACTATACTATTTTATCGTCAATGAGTGATGATTAGAACACCGCATACCAGATATTTTCTTACTAATAACTGTATTGGAACTGTATTGTTTTCTTGGTGTCAACATTCAACTACAGTGTGAACTTTGTGACATAGGAACATGGACAATTTCACCAGGGAACTGATGAAGATGGGAAACATGATGATGTCCATCAAGATCAAGATATATGTTTGTTTTGTCTTTCCCCAAAATTTTGGCCATATATATTGTAAAGACATGACAGTAGGGATAGTGTTTTAGACTGAAAAAAAAAAAATTGACAAAATTTTTTTTTTGATAAAGGGGGGAGGAAATATGTAATGACACAAGATGCGTAGAAGTTGATGTGAATCGGGTTTTTCCTAAGTAATGTGACGAGTAAGAACAGAGTAGGTTGATGAACAAGAAGAATAACGGACAAGACGCCTAAGAGGACGACGCTAGGCTAGCGACGACAGAGGACTGTGCCCTTTTTATTGTTTATTAAATTGTTGAAGTTATCAGCCTGCGTTATTAAGTATATTCTTGATTCATTCTGTTGTTGTGTCATATGGACTCGCATGCACCAGTAACATATATATACTCATCAACAAAATAGACCATCAACAACCCTAACTTAGAGTCATAGGAGTTTCATTAATTTATTTACTCAGATGCTGAAACAGACATCTGGCATATTCCTATAATCAGTATCATGGCCTTTGTATACAACAAAATTGATTGGAACTCCTAGACTAGAAATATAATTCAAGATTTAAATAAGGCACTGGTCATAGTTTTAGAAAGTGTGGCTAGCATTCTGGTAAGATATTTTATTAATAATTAGAAATTAAATTAAATTTTATTTAATGATATTAAATTTCTTTTTTAAGAATTATGGTCCATTTTTTCCCCATTTGTGTACAAAGAAGGAAGACAGAGAGATGGAAAGACATCAAAGAATGGGCAGGTCTGCCAAGAAATGGTTTATCCAGGGCTAAGTACAGAGAGGAATATAGAAGGGCTGTTGACAGATCTTGTGTGGTGCCCCCATGGTTCAACAGACTAATTGATTGGTAATGGTAAGAATTTAATGTATTTTTTAAAAAAAATTGTGTTAATTACATTAAGGGACTAAATCAGTCTTTTTTTATTTCCAGAAAATAATACCAGGGTTATGCTCCTTTGACCATTGAGTTCCAGGATGAAGAATGAAAGACAGAGAGCAATGTGAAGACATGAAAGAATGAGCAGGTCTGCCATGAAATGGTTTATCCAGGGCTAAGTACAGAGAGGAATATAGAAGGGCTGTTGACAGATCTTGTGTGGTGCCCCCATGGTTCAACAGACTGATTGATAGGTAATGGTAAGAATTTAATGTATTTTGTAAACAAAATGGTGTTAATTACATTAAGGGACTTAATCACTCTTTTTTTAATTTTTACATTCATTTAATGTAATTATTTTATACAGTAATATATGATTGTTATCTTGGTAAATCATTTAAATATATATCCTGCTAATCAAACCAAAGAATCTTCTCAATACTTATTTAAAAATTTTAATTTTGTCTGCATGTAACAAATGTTTCACGAAAAGAAATGTACACTGTCCATCATTGATTATTTAAAACTGGGATTCATTCCTTCCTTGTCAAACAAGCCGTTGCCTAAGTGACTTTTTAAAAATAATGATACGAAACCAATTGCTAGAGGATCATCTGAGACAATGTCACCCTAACAAAATAGATAAAGATTTAAAAATTTTCTAGCACTCAAAGATAAAGTTAAGAATAGACCCACACAATCTCACTTCAACATCATATATATATAGAGAAGATGTTGGTTTGTGAGCATCTTACAATATCTCTTTACTTATAGCAAAATATGGAAACATAGGTAAAACATTGATTTTACCAGCCGTTGTAGTTGTGAAAACTGTTTTACACACACCTACATCTGATATTATTAAAAGAATTTCTTTAAACAAAAATACAGTTCAAGGGCACATCGGTGGCATGAGTTATCAAATTAAAAGCTTCTTATGTGATTCTTTGCAAAGGAAATATATACAGTTTGGGATCAGTTTGGAACCAGTGGCGTCACAGGCTCTGATGGGGTGTAGCGCTGTGTGCTGTAAACTGCCTAGGGGTTGCCAGCTCCTTATTTTTCCTCAGGGTTGACCCACGACAGCTTTCCCATGTTTGGGAATAGTTGCAAGGCAGCAGATTTTTAAATTCAGTTTTCCTTCTGCTATGTGGCTAATGAGCTCTTCCTGCTTGAAGCCTACCGGCTAAGGCGCCAGTTACTCGCCTTCGTCCCTTCCCCTTTAGTGAAAACAGTTCGGCGGACACGTGAAAGATACACGAGAAACTCTTTGCGAAAATTTTTACAATGATACTTAAAACAAATTAATTAATTAATATTTATTGTTTGAATGTCTTCTTTATAGAATGTATGAAACATGACATCCATAGGAACAGATGATAAGCCTGGGTAAAAAAACATTTCCAGTGTGTTTGATGATTCCAGCAATACAAATTGGATAAATTTGAATTTTATCAATAAAAATGAGTTATTATTTAATACTTATATGTATTTTTAAATTGCATTTTACTCTTCAACTCACTAAAATTAGAAATTAGTTTTCAAATAAATTGAAAAAAAAAAGCAATATAAGTTAAGCAGGGGGTCTACCAAAAAGCAGAAAACATGTCAAGGGGTCTACGAAACAAAAAAGTTTGGGAACCACTGGTCTACAGTGAAGTCAGTCCCGCAATAGTGAATTCTCAAAAAAAAAAAAAAAAAAAAATTTAAAACAAAATTTATCTAAAAAAAATTTAAAAAAAAAAGAAAAAAAAAAAAAGAAAAAAGAAAAATTTTATAAAAAAAAAAAAAAAAAATTTACTAAAAAAAAAAAAAAAAAAAAATTAAAAAAAAAAAACTTACTAAAAAAAAAAAAAAAAAAATTTACTAAAAAAAAAAAAATTACTGAATGTTTGGGAACCACTGGTCTACAGTGAAATCAGTCCTGGGATAGTGAATTCTCAAAAAAAAAAAAAAAAAAAATTTTAAACAAAATTTATCTAAAAAAATTTAAAAAAAAAAAAAGAAAAAAAAAAAAAATTTAAAACAAAATTTATCTAAAAAAAAAAAAAAAAAAAAAAAAAAAAAAAAAAAAAAATTTACTAAAAAAAAAAAAAAAAAAAAATTAAAAAAAAAAAAAAAAAAAAAAAAATTTACTAAATGTTTGGGAACCACTGGTCTACAGTGAAATCAATCATGGGATAGTGAATTCTCAAAAAAAAAAAAAAAATTTAAAACAAAATTTATCTAAAAAAATTACAAAAAAAAATTTATCTAAAAAAAAAAAATTGAAAAAAAAAAATTGAAAAAAAATTTTTTTTATAAAAAAAAAAAAAAAAAAAAAAAAATTTTACTAAAATTTTGGGAACCACTGGTCTACAGTGAAGTTAGTCCAAAGATAGTCAATTCTCGGAAAAAAAAAATAAAAAAAATTTTTAAAAAAATTATAAAAATTTTTTTATAAAAGTTTGGGAACCACTGGTCTTTAGTGAAGTCAGTACCGGGAAAGTCAATTCTCGAAAAAAAAAAAATTAAAAAAAAAAAAAAAAATTATCTAAAAAAAATAAAAAAATAAATAAAAATAAAAATTTAAAAAATTTATCTAAAAAAAAAAATACAAAAAAAAAAAATATAAGTTAAGCAGGGGTTTTACCGAAAAGCAGAAAACATGGCAAGGGGTCTACGAGACAAAAAAATTTGGGAACCACTGCTCTAGATCTACATATTTAATATTAGAATTATCATTAGAGTTTGTCTAGTAGAGTCTAGAAAAGAATGTATAGATTACTATAGTCCTAGTATTCTAGATTATTAGTCTAGATCTAACTTAAAATTTTCAATAAATATTCTGGATTTCTTCAGCTTGGTCCATGTCAATCCTATCGTCTTTGCCTTATGGTCTACCGTTCTTCTGTTTTCTTTGCTTTGAAATCTAGATTGACTAGATCTACACAATGTCAATATAATTTCTAGATCTATATATCTAAGACTAATTAGTATGGGCTTAATATTACTGTATTATTTTCTGAACACAGAACTAGATCTACCTTTGTCAACACTAAACTTAAAAAGGAAACAACAGTCATAATCAATCATCACACTTTAGAACAATGCAACTTCAAAAATAACCTAACATACACATCTATAACATTAAAGAAGATTACCCATCACAAATGGAAGTTCTCAATCAGACACAGCAGAAATAAATACCTATCACTGTTAATATTAATGGCAGGAGATGTAGAGTCAAATCCAGGGCCTAGATCTAAAGATAGATGCAACATCTGCAAAAAAATATGCACCCTGAAACAGAAAGCCATTCAATGTGACACGTGCGATGAATGGTACCATGCATCATGTCTCCATATGAATACACCTGTGTATTATGCCTTAGGCAACAAAGACGCATCATGGCACTGTGTACCGTGTGGGTTACCTCAGTTTACATCAGGACTGTTTGATTCCTTTGATGCGGACACTTCTAACCCATACAACATCCTAAACACCACCCCGAACCAAACTCACCAACCACTAGCCAGATCCACTCCTGTTAAACCTAAATCTACTAAAATTAATACAACAGCCTCACTAAACAAACCTACTAAAGAAGTAATACCAAAATACCTTAAAACCTTAGTTATAAATTTTCAAAGCATTAGGAACAAAACAGCAGACTTAGAAATTTTATTAGAATGTGAGAAACCAGACATAATTGCAGGAACAGAAACTTGGCTGCATCCTGAAATTTATAATGCAGAAATTTTCAATAGTAATTATGAAATTTTTAGAAAAGATAGGGCTGATAATCATGGAGGAGTTCTTTTAGCAATAAAAAACACTCTTATAGCAGAAGAAATTACCTTACCTAACTCAAAAAATGTAGAATCAACATTTTGTAAAATTAATACCACCTCAACATCCCTAATAATAGGCAGCATTTACAGACCACCAAATTCTAGTTTAGAATACATGCAGGAACTATGTAATCAGATTACTACACTTAAAGAGACAAATAAAAATGCAGTTTTTTGGATTATGGGTGATTTCAACCTACCTGATATAAATTGGAAAACACTAACCATAGATAAACACCAAAACCTTAAGGACATAAATGAGCTTTTCATAGAAACTTTACACAACCTAAGTTTAGATCAAATCATTAAAAAGCCAACTAGATTAAACAACACATTAGATCTCTTCTTAACCAACAGACCTGGATTAGTAGTTGATTATGAAATTATCCCTGGTCTATCAGACCATGAGATCATAAAAATACACAGTCAGATAAAAGCAGTAGCCAATACAAAACTCAAAAGAAAAATCTTACTCTGGAATAAATGTAACCTAACACAACTACACCAAGCTGCACTAAACTTTCAACAAACATTCTTATTAGAAAAAGACATTAACCAACCAGTCGATGACCTCTGGAATTTCATTAAAAACCATCTTAAAAGCATAATAGAAAATCATATACCAACTAAATACACATCAAACAAAATAAATAAATGCTGGTTTAATAATAGACTAAAGAAGCTTTGTAAACAGAAGGAAAACCTCTATAGAAAATTTAAAGAAACTAATGCAGAAAGAGTTTACAAAAAGTATATAAAAATTAAACACTTAACCCAAAAAGTAAGCAGACAGCTGCAGAGTGAATACATAAACAATGTAATATCTAAAGATAACAACAAAAACCTATGGTCATACATTAAGTCTAAGAAAATGGAAACAACAGGCGTAGCGCCATTAAAAGATGAACATAACATAATACATAATGATAATGAAACTAAAGCAAACATTCTAAACAAATACTTTGCATCAGCATTCTCAGCCCCAGGAGACAAAGACATATTACTGAATTTGAACCAAGTAGACAACATAGAAGATATAGTAGTACAAGAAAATGGAATTCAAAAACTATTAGCCAACACCAAACCAAATAAAGCTTCTGGACCTGATGGTATTCCAGCTAGATTACTCAAAGAACTAAGTAATGAGCTAGCCCCAGTGTTCAAAATACTCTTTCAGGCTTCACTTAACCAGGGCAGAGTACCAAAGGACTGGAAAGAAGCTAATGTCACCCCCCTATTTAAAAAAGGAGAAAAATCTGACCCAGGGAACTACAGACCAGTATCACTTACCAGCATCACATGTAAAATCCTAGAACACATAATATGTAGCAACATCATAAACCACTTTGACAAACATAATGTCCTCACACCATACCAACATGGCTTTAGGAAATATAGATCATGTGAAACACAACTAATAGGACTAATTGATGATTTTTCAAAAGGTTTAGATAATAGTGAACAAATAGATGCTATCTTACTAGATTTTTCTAAGGCTTTTGACAAAGTTCACCACCATAGTTTGCTTAAAAAATTAAAATATTTCGGCATTAATGGTCCACTGCATCAGTGGATTAAAGACTTTCTGATAGGGAGAGAACAAACTGTAATAATAAATGGCTCTAAATCAACACCGATAACAGTAAACTCAGGTGTACCTCAAGGTACAGTCTTGGGTCCACTACTATTTTTAATTTACATAAATGATTTACCAAATTGCATTAGTTCAGGAACAAAAGTCAGATTATTTGCAGACGATTGCATAATATATAGAACAATAAAAACAACACAAGACACAGATATTTTACAAAGAGAATTAGATGAATTACAGAAATGGGAATCAAATTGGAGCATGTCTTTCCACCCAGAAAAATGTCAGTTGTTAAGAGTAACAAATAAACTAAAACAAATTAATTCCACTTATCTTATTCATGGCAAACCAGTATCACAGACTAAAAACGCAAAATACCTAGGTGTTATAATAAATGAAAAACTATCATGGAATCCACATATTGATGAAACTACAAAAAAATCAAACAAAGCATTAGGATTTATTAAAAGAAATTTCTATAAATCAAATAAGAACATAAAACTAAAATGTTACTTAACCTTGGTTAGGCCAATAATAGAATATGCATCCTCCGTTTGGGACCCCTCAACTCAAGAAAACATTAAGAAACTGGAACAGACACAAAATAGAGCAGTGAGATTCATAACAAACGAATATTCACATTTGACTAGAGTAACACCTTTAGTAAAATCACTAAATTTAGAAAGTCTTCAGGACAGAAGGCTCAAAAGTAAAGTAGCAATCATACATAAAACACTGAACCATAATCTTCAAATACAAAAACAAAATTTAATAAAATACTCTGAAAGACACAAAGATAAAGGCACATTCCTCGTCCCATATGCTAGGACAAATTTGTACAAATACTCCTTCTTCCCTAGTGCTATTAGAGCATGGAATGGGTTGCCTGAGCTAGCCAGGAAAACCAGTGACTTGGCAGAATTTAAGTCATTGGTTAATATGCATGACTAAATGCATGACGCGTAGGACGTAATCATCTTCTTTTTTGAAGTAACGTCTGTATTATATAAGATAAGAAGATAAGATAAGATTATTTAGTTTAACTACAATTTTTCAGGTCAGCAGCATTACAGTAAGCACTGGTACAGCGTACCGGCACTTTTTTCAATGCAGCGAAAAAGTTACTTTTGTATTTTAAAGTTTATTATTTATTTATTAGTTGTTAAAAGGCAATCCATCACTGAGCTCCGGCACCTATTTCTTTACAAAAAAGCACTGATTACCTGTATATTCTTTAACAATAATGGTTTACTATTCTCAGGAATTAGTCATTCAAAAGACGGTGAGGAAAAGAATGGTCGACAAACCTTGTGTGGTGCCTTAACAGTCCATCAGACTAAGGGATAGATAAAGGTGAATTTAATTTATATTTTGATCTATATAAGTTGATTTACTGGACTAAAAATCTAGATATTGGTAAAACTTTGCTTTTCTATTCTAAATCTAGTGTGACATTCCATATTTTTTATTCTGATTTTAGATAGATCTTGATTAGATCTAGATCCCATATGTATAGGACTTAGCACTAGATCTCTAGAAATTATTGTATATGATGCTAGATCTAGAAAATCTAGACTTGATCATAGAAATCTTCAAGAAAAATAATGAACTAACCTAGACAGATCTCTTGAATTACATTGTAAATCATCTTGTTGAATTATCTTCACCACCTTCAGTCAACAGACAACTATGGCTCATACAAGAACAAGAGCCTCTGCGTTGGCATCGACTATTTTCCAATCCTTTCTGTTCAGCTTCATCCATATTAAAATACATTTTAAAGGTTTTTAATACTTAATAGAAAAGATCTAGAATTTTAATAAGAATCTAGTCTATCTAGATCTAAAATTCTAGATCCACCCAATTTTATGTATACAAGTAGTATGGGTGTAGGATTGGCTTAATATAATAGTGAACAAATAGATGCTATCTTACTAGATTTTTCTAAGGCTTTTGACAAAGTTCACCACCATAGTTTGCTTAAAAAATTAAAATATTTCGGCATTAATGGTCCACTGCATCAGTGGATTAAGGACTTTCTGATAGGGAGAGAACAAACTGTAATAATAAATGGCTCTAAATCAACACAGATAATAGTAAACTCAGGTGTACCTCAAGGAACAGTCTTGGGTCCACTACTATTTTTAATTTACATAAATGATTTACCAAATTGCATTACTTCAGGAACAAAAGTCAGATTATTTGCAGACGATTGCATAATATATAGAACAATAAAAACAACACAAGACACAGATATTTTACAAAGAGAATTAGATGAATTACAGAAATGGGAATCAAATTGGAGCATGTCTTTCCACCCAGAAAAATGTCAGTTGTTAAGAGTAACAAAAAAACTAAAACAAATTAATTCCACTTATCTTATTCATGGCAAACCAGTAACACAGACTAAAAACGCAAAATACCTAGGTGTTATAATAAATGAAAAACTGTCATGGAATCCACATATTGATGAAACTACAAAAAAAATCAAACAAAGCATTAGGATTTATTAAAAGAAATTTCTATAAATCAAATAAGAACATAAAACTAAAATGTTATTTAAAACTTTGGTTAGGCCAATAATAGAATATGCATCCTCCGTTTGGGACCCCACAACTCAAGAAAACATTAAGAAACTAGAACAGACACAAAATAGAGCAGTGCGATTCATAACAAACGAATATTCACATTTGACTAGAGTAACACTTTTAGTAAAATCACTAAATTTAGAAAGTCTTCAGGACAGAAGGCTCAAAAGTAAAGTAGCAATCATACATAAAACACTGAACCATAATCTTCAAATACAAAAACAAAATTTAATAAAATACTCTGAAAGACACAAAGATAAAGGCACATTCCTCGTCCCATATGCTAGGACAAATTTGTACAAATACTCCTTCTTCCCTAGTGCTATTAGAGCATGGAATGGGTTGCCTGAGCTAGCCAGGAAAACCAGTGACTTGGCAGAATTTAAGTCATTGGTTAATATGCATGACTAAATGTTTGACGCGTAGGACGTAATCATCTTCTTTTTTGAAGTAACGTCTGTATTATATAAGATAAGAAGATAATAGTATTTATCTTGAATCAGTTTGTTAATCTACATTATATGGGTATGATAGTTGTACATCTTCTACTAGATCAAGTTAAATATAGCTATCCTTTTCTAGATGTAATGTGAAATTGTATCTGATAGTATTTTTCATTCTTAGGTAGATCTTGATTACACTGCCTGGTTTTGTGGATTGCACGAGATGGTTGACACAATGATCTGAAGTTCAAACTGCCATTTTCTACTGTCCGCTGCAAGATCTTGGCTGGAATGTAAAAGGAATGTCCAAAAATTTAAATGACAAACAGGATGGGAACTGATAATGAGGAATGTATGTCCAGTTTTTTTTTTGTTTTTTTTTTAAACACAGATATGAAAGATGACATTACCCTTACTTAGAGTCATAGGAGTTTCATTAATTTATTTACTCAGATGCTGAAACAGACATCTGGCATATTCCTATAATCAGTATCATGGCCTTTGTATACAACAAAATTGATTGGAACTCCTAGACTAGAAATATAATTCAAGATTTAAATAAGGCACTGGTCATAGTTTTAGAAAGTGTGGCTAGCATTCTGGTAAGATATTTTATTAATAATTAGAAATTAAATTAAATTTTATTTAATGATATTAAATTTCTTTTTTAAGAATTATGGTCCATTTTTTCCCCATTTGTGTACAAAGAAGGAAGACAGAGAGATGGAAAGACATCAAAGAATGGGCAGGTCTGCCAAGAAATGGTTTATCCAGGGCTAAGTACAGAGAGGAATATAGAAGGGCTGTTGACAGATCTTGTGTGGTGCCCCCATGGTTCAACAGACTAATTGATTGGTAATGGTAAGAATTTAATGTATTTTTTAAAAAAAATTGTGTTAATTACATTAAGGGACTAAATCAGTCTTTTTTTATTTCCAGAAAATAATACCAGGGTTATGCTCCTTTGACCATTGAGTTCCAGGATGAAGAATGAAAGACAGAGAGCAATGTAAAGACATGAAAGAATGAGCAGGTCTGCCATGAAATGGTTTATCCAGGGCTAAGTACAGAGAGGAATATAGAAGGGCTGTTGACAGATCTTGTGTGGTGCCCCCATGGTTCAACAGACTGATTGATAGGTAATGGTAAGAATTTAATGTATTTTGTAAACAAAATGGTGTTAATTACATTAAGGGACTTAATCACTCTTTTTTTAATTTTTACATTCATTTAATGTAATTATTTTATACAGTAATATATGATTTTTATCTTGGTAAATCATTTAAATATATATCCTGCTAATCAAACCAAAGAATCTTCTCAATACTTATTTAAAAATTTTAATTTTGTCTGCATGTAACAAATGTTTCACGAAAAGAAATGTACACTGTCCATCATTGATTATTTAAAACTGGGATTCATTCCTTCCTTGTCAAACAAGCCGTTGCCTAAGTGACTTTTTAAAAATAATGATACGAAACCAATTGCTAGAGGATCATCTGAGACAATGTCACCCTAACAAAATAGATAAAGATTTAAAAATTTTCTAGCACTCAAAGATAAAGTTAAGAATAGACCCACACAATCTCACTTCAACATCATATATATATAGAGAAGATGTTGGTTTGTGAGCATCTTACAATATCTCTTTACTTATAGCAAAATATGGAAACATAGGTAAAACATTGATTTTACCAGCCGTTGTAGTTGTGAAAACTGTTTTACACACACCTACATCTGATATTATTAAAAGAATTTCTTTAAACAAAAATACAGTTCAAGGGCACATCGGTGGCATGAGTTATCAAATTAAAAGCTTCTTATGTGATTCTTTGCAAAGGAAATATATACAGTTTGGGATCAGTTTGGAACCAGTGGCGTCACAGGCTCTGATGGGGTGTAGCGCTGTGTGCTGTAAACTGCCTAGGGGTTGCCAGCTCCTTATTTTTCCTCAGGGTTGACCCACGACAGCTTTCCCATGTTTGGGAATAGTTGCAAGGCAGCAGATTTTTAAATTCAGTTTTCCTTCTGCTATGTGGCTAATGAGCTCTTCCTGCTTGAAGCCTACCGGCTAAGGCGCCAGTTACTCGCCTTTGTCCCTTTCCCTTTAGTGAAAACAGTTCGGCGGACACGTGAAAGATACACGAGAAACTCTTTGCGAAAATTTTTACAATGATACTTAAAACAAATTAATTAATTAATATTTATTGTTTGAATGTCTTCTTTATAGAATGTATGAAACATGACATCCATAGGAACAGATGATAAGCCTGGGTAAAAAAACATTTCCAGTGTGTTTGATGATTCCAGCAATACATATTAAATTGGTTAAATTTGAATTTTATCAATAAAAATGAGTTATTATTTAATACTTATATGTATTTTTAAATTGCATTTTACTCTTCAACTCACTAAAATTAGAAATTTTTTAAATAAATTGAAAAAAAAAAAGCAATATAAGTTAAGCAGGGGGTCTACCAAAAAGCAGAAAACATGGCAAGGGGTCTACGAAACAAAAAAGTTTGGGAACCACTGGTCTACAGTGAAGTCAGTCCCGCAATAGTGAATTCTCAAAAAAAAAAAAAAAAAAAAAATTTACTAAAAAAAAAAAAAAAAAAAAATTAAAAAAAAAAATTTTATAAAAAAAAAAAAAAAAAAAAAAATTTACTAAAAAAAAAAAAAAAAAAAAAAATTAAAAAAAAAAAAAAAAAAAAAAATTTTACTGAATGTTTGGGAACCACTGGTCTACAGTGAAATCAGTCCTGGGATAGTGAATTCTCAAAAAAAAAAAAAAAATTTAAAACAAAATTTATCTAAAGAAATTACAAAAAAAAATTTATCTAAAAAAAAAAATTGAAAAAAAAAAATTGAAAAAAAATTTTTTTTATAAAAAAAAAAAAAAAAAAAAAAAATTTTACTAAAATTTTGGGAACCACTGGTCTACAGTGAAGTTAGTCCCAAGATAGTCAATTCTCGGAAAAAAAAAAATAAAAAAAATTTTTTTAAAAATTATAAAAATTTTTTTATAAAAGCTTGGGAACCACTGGTCTACAGTGAAGTCAGTACCGGGAAAGTCAATTCTCGAAAAAAAAAAAAATTAAAAAAAAAAAAAAAAAAAATTATCTAAAAAAAATTAAAAAATAAATAAAAATAAAAATTAAAAAAAATTTATCTAAAAAAAAAAATACAAAAAAAAAAAATATAAGTTAAGCAGGGGTTTTACCGAAAAGCAGAAAACATGGCAAGGGGTCTAAGAGATAAAAAAAATTTGGGAACCACTGCTCTAGATCTACATATTTAATATTAGAATCATCATTAGAGTTTGTCTAGTAGAGTCTAGAAAAGAATGTATAGATTACTATAGTCCTAGTATTCTAGATTATTAGTCTAGATCTAACTTAAAATTTTCAATAAATATTCTGGATTTCTTCAGCTTGGTCCATGTCAATCCTATCGTCTTTGCCTTATGGTCTACCATTCTTCTGTTTTCTTTGCTTTGAAATCTAGATTGACTAGATCTACACAATGTCAATATAATTTCTAGATCTATATATCTAAGACTAATTAGTATGGGCTTAATATTACTGTATTATTTAGTTTAACTACAATTTTTCAGGTCAGCAGCATTACAGTAAGCACTGGTACAGCGTACCGGCACTTTTTTCAATGCAGCGAAAAAGTTACTTTTGTATTTTAAAGTTTATTATTTATTTATTAGTTGTTAAAAGGCAATCCATCACTGAGCTCCGCCACCTATTTCTTTACAAAAAAGCACTGATTACCTGTATATTCTTTAACAATAATGGTTTACTATTCTCAGGAATTAGTCATTCAAAAGACGGTGAGGAAAAGAATGGTCGACAAACCTTGTGTGGTGCCTTAACAGTCCATCAGACTAAGGGATAGATAAAGGTGAATTTAATTTATATTTTGATCTATATAAGTTGATTTACTGGACTAAAAATCTAGATATTGGTAAAACTTTGCTTTTCTATTCTAAATCTAGTGTGACATTCCATATTTTTTATTCTGATTTTAGATAGATCTTGATTAGATCTAGATCCCATATGTATAGGACTTAGCACTAGATCTCTAGAAATTATTGTATATGATGCTAGATCTAGAAAATCTAGACTTGATCATAGAAATCTTCAAGAAAAATAATGAACTAACCTAGACAGATCTCTTGAATTACATTGTAAATCATCTTGTTGAATTATCTTCACCACCTTCAGTCAACAGACAACTATGGCTCATACAAGAACAAGAGCCTCTGCGTTGGCATCGACTATTTTCCAATCCTTTCTGTTCAGCTTCATCCATATTAAAATACATTTTAAAGGTTTTTATTACTTAATAGAAAAGATCTAGAATTTTAATAAGAATCTAGTCTATCTAGATCTAAAATTCTAGATCCACCCAATTTTATGTATACAAGTAGTATGGGTGTAGGATTGGCTTAATATAATAGTGAACAAATAGATGCTATCTTACTAGATTTTTCTAAGGCTTTTGACAAAGTTCACCACCATAGTTTGCTTAAAAAATTAAAATATTTCGGCATTAATGGTCCACTGCATCAGTGGATTAAGGACTTTCTGATAGGGAGAGAACAAACTGTAATAATAAATGGCTCTAAATCAACACCGATAATAGTAAACTCAGGTGTACCTCAAGGAACAGTCTTGGGTCCACTACTATTTTTAATTTACATAAATGATTTACCAAATTGCATTACTTCAGGAACAAAAGTCAGATTATTTGCAGACGATTGCATAATATATAGAACAATAAAAACAACACAAGACACAGATATTTTACAAAGAGAATTAGATGAATTACAGAAATGGGAATCAAATTGGAGCATGTCTTTCCACCCAGAAAAATGTCAGTTGTTAAGAGTAACAAAAAAACTAAAACAAATTAATTCCACTTATCTTATTCATGGCAAACCAGTAACACAGACTAAAAACGCAAAATACCTAGGTGTTATAATAAATGAAAAACTGTCATGGAATCCACATATTGATGAAACTACAAAAAAAATCAAACAAAGCATTAGGATTTATTAAAAGAAATTTCTATAAATCAAATAAGAACATAAAACTAAAATGTTATTTAAAACTTTGGTTAGGCCAATAATAGAATATGCATCCTCCGTTTGGGACCCCACAACTCAAGAAAACATTAAGAAACTAGAACAGACACAAAATAGAGCAGTGCGATTCATAACAAACGAATATTCACATTTGACTAGAGTAACACTTTTAGTAAAATCACTAAATTTAGAAATTCTTCAGGACAGAAGGCTCAAAAGTAAAGTAGCAATCATACATAAAACACTGAACCATAATCTTCAAATACAAAAACAAAATTTAATAAAATACTCTGAAAGACACAAAGATAAAGGCACATTCCTCGTCCCATATGCTAGGACAAATTTGTACAAATACTCCTTCTTCCCTAGTGCTATTAGAGCATGGAATGGGTTGCCTGAGCTAGCCAGGAAAACCAGTGACTTGGCAGAATTTAAGTCATTGGTTAATATGCATGACTAAATGTTTGACGCGTAGGACGTAATCATCTTCTTTTTTGAAGTAACGTCTGTATTATATAAGATAAGAAGATAATAGTATTTATCTTGAATCAGTTTGTTAATCTACATTATATGGGTATGATAGTTGTACATCTTCTACTAGATCAAGTTAAATATAGCTATCCTTTTTTAGATGTAATGTGAAATTGTATCTGATAGTATTTTTCATTCTTAGGTAGATCTTGATTACACTGCCTGGTTTTGTGGTTTGCACGAGACGGTTGACACAATGATCTGAAGTTCAAACTGCCATTTTCTACTGTCCGCTGCAAGATCTTGGCTGGAATGTAAAAGGAATGTCCAAAATATTTAAATGACAAACAGGATGGGAACTGATAATGAGGAATGTATGTCCAGTTTTTTTTTTGTTTTTTTTTTAAACACAGATATGAAAGATGACATTACCCTAACTTAGAGTCATAGGAGTTTCATTAATTTATTTACTCAGATGCTGAAACAGACATCTGGCATATTCCTATAATCAGTATCATGGCCTTTGTATACAACAAAATTGATTGGAACTCCTAGACTAGAAATATAATTCAAGATTTAAATAAGGCACTGGTCATAGTTTTAGAAAGTGTGGCTAGCATTCTGGTAAGATATTTTATTAATAATTAGAAATTAAATTAAATTTTATTTAATGATATTAAATTTCTTTTTTAAGAATTATGGTCCATTTTTTCCCCATTTGTGTACAAAGAAGGAAGACAGAGAGATGGAAAGACATCAAAGAATGGGCAGGTCTGCCAAGAAATGGTTTATCCAGGGCTAAGTACAGAGAGGAATATAGAAGGGCTGTTGACAGATCTTGTGTGGTGCCCCCATGGTTCAACAGACTAATTGATTGGTAATGGTAAGAATTTAATGTATTTTTTAAAAAAAATTGTGTTAATTACATTAAGGGACTAAATCAGTCTTTTTTTATTTCCAGAAAATAATACCAGGGTTATGCTCCTTTGACCATTGAGTTCCAGGATGAAGAATGAAAGACAGAGAGCAATGTAAAGACATGAAAGAATGAGCAGGTCTGCCATGAAATGGTTTATCCAGGGCTAAGTACAGAGAGGAATATAGAAGGGCTGTTGACAGATCTTGTGTGGTGCCCCCATGGTTCAACAGACTGA
This sequence comes from Biomphalaria glabrata, assembly GCF_947242115.1. NCBI lineage: Eukaryota > Metazoa > Mollusca > Gastropoda > Planorbidae > Biomphalaria > Biomphalaria glabrata. The sequence goes on from NW_026602934.1 coordinate 32,715, forward strand.
TTGATAGGTAATGGTAAGAATTTAATGTATTTTGTAAACAAAATGGTGTTAATTACATTAAGGGACTTAATCACTCTTTTTTTAATTTTTACATTCATTTAATGTAATTATTTTATACAGTAATATATGATTTTTATCTTGGTAAATCATTTAAATATATATCCTGCTAATCAAACCAAAGAATCTTCTCAATACTTATTTAAAAATTTTAATTTTGTCTGCATGTAACAAATGTTTCACGAAAAGAAATGTACACTGTCCATCATTGATTATTTAAAACTGGGATTCATTCCTTCCTTGTCAAACAAGCCGTTGCCTAAGTGACTTTTTAAAAATAATGATACGAAACCAATTGCTAGAGGATCATCTGAGACAATGTCACCCTAACAAAATAGATAAAGATTTAAAAATTTTCTAGCACTCAAAGATAAAGTTAAGAATAGACCCACACAATCTCACTTCAACATCATATATATATAGAGAAGATGTTGGTTTGTGAGCATCTTACAATATCTCTTTACTTATAGCAAAATATGGAAACATAGGTAAAACATTGATTTTACCAGCCGTTGTAGTTGTGAAAACTGTTTTACACACACCTACATCTGATATTATTAAAAGAATTTCTTTAAACAAAAATACAGTTCAAGGGCACATCGGTGGCATGAGTTATCAAATTAAAAGCTTCTTATGTGATTCTTTGCAAAGGAAATATATACAGTTTGGGATCAGTTTGGAACCAGTGGCGTCACAGGCTCTGATGGGGTGTAGCGCTGTGTGCTGTAAACTGCCTAGGGGTTGCCAGCTCCTTATTTTTCCTCAGGGTTGACCCACGACAGCTTTCCCATGTTTGGGAATAGTTGCAAGGCAGCAGATTTTTAAATTCAGTTTTCCTTCTGCTATGTGGCTAATGAGCTCTTCCTGCTTGAAGCCTACCGGCTAAGGCGCCAGTTACTCGCCTTTGTCCCTTTCCCTTTAGTGAAAACAGTTCGGCGGACACGTGAAAGATACACGAGAAACTCTTTGCGAAAATTTTTACAATGATACTTAAAACAAATTAATTAATTAATATTTATTGTTTGAATGTCTTCTTTATAGAATGTATGAAACATGACATCCATAGGAACAGATGATAAGCCTGGGTAAAAAAACATTTCCAGTGTGTTTGATGATTCCAGCAATACATATTAAATTGGTTAAATTTGAATTTTATCAATAAAAATGAGTTATTATTTAATACTTATATGTATTTTTAAATTGCATTTTACTCTTCAACTCACTAAAATTAGAAATTTTTTAAATAAATTGAAAAAAAAAAAGCAATATAAGTTAAGCAGGGGGTCTACCAAAAAGCAGAAAACATGGCAAGGGGTCTACGAAACAAAAAAGTTTGGGAACCACTGGTCTACAGTGAAGTTAGTCCCAAGATAGTCAATTCTCGGAAAAAAAAAATAAAAAAAATTTTTTTAAAAATTATAAAAATTTTTTTATAAAAGCTTGGGAACCACTGGTCTACAGTGAAGTCAGTACCAGGAAAGTCAATTCTCGAAAAAAAAAAAAATTAAAAAAAAAAAAAAAAAATTATCTAAAAAAAATTAAAAAATAAATAAAAATAAAAATTAAAAAAAATTTATCTAAAAAAAAAAATACAAAAAAAAAAAATATAAGTTAAGCAGGGGTTTTACCGAAAAGCAGAAAACATGGCAAGGGGTCTAAGAGATAAAAAAATTTGGGAACCACTGCTCTAGATCTACATATTTAATATTAGAATCATCATTAGAGTTTGTCTAGTAGAGTCTAGAAAAGAATGTATAGATTACTATAGTCCTAGTATTCTAGATTATTAGTCTAGATCTAACTTAAAATTTTCAATAAATATTCTGGATTTCTTCAGCTTGGTCCATGTCAATCCTATCGTCTTTGCCTTATGGTCTACCATTCTTCTGTTTTCTTTGCTTTGAAATCTAGATTGACTAGATCTACACAATGTCAATATAATTTCTAGATCTATATATCTAAGACTAATTAGTATGGGCTTAATATTACTGTATTATTTAGTTTAACTACAATTTTTCAGGTCAGCAGCATTACAGTAAGCACTGGTACAGCGTACCGGCACTTTTTTCAATGCAGCGAAAAAGTTACTTTTGTATTTTAAAGTTTATTATTTATTTATTAGTTGTTAAAAGGCAATCCATCACTGAGCTCCGCCACCTATTTCTTTACAAAAAAGCACTGATTACCTGTATATTCTTTAACAATAATGGTTTACTATTCTCAGGAATTAGTCATTCAAAAGACGGTGAGGAAAAGAATGGTCGACAAACCTTGTGTGGTGCCTTAACAGTCCATCAGACTAAGGGATAGATAAAGGTGAATTTAATTTATATTTTGATCTATATAAGTTGATTTACTGGACTAAAAATCTAGATATTGGTAAAACTTTGCTATTCTATTCTAAATCTAGTGTGACATTCCATATTTTTTATTCTGATTTTAGATAGATCTTGATTAGATCTAGATCCCATATGTATAGGACTTAGCACTAGATCTCTAGAAATTATTGTATATGATGCTAGATCTAGAAAATCTAGACTTGATCATAGAAATCTTCAAGAAAAATAATGAACTAACCTAGACAGATCTCTTGAATTACATTGTAAATCATCTTGTTGAATTATCTTCACCACCTTCAGTCAACAGACAACTATGGCTCATACAAGAACAAGAGCCTCTGCGTTGGCATCGACTATTTTCCAATCCTTTCTGTTCAGCTTCATCCATATTAAAATACATTTTAAAGGTTTTTATTACTTAATAGAAAAGATCTAGAATTTTAATAAGAATCTAGTCTATCTAGATCTAAAATTCTAGATCCACCCAATTTTATGTATACAAGTAGTATGGGTGTAGGATTGGCTTAATATAATAGTGAACAAATAGATGCTATCTTACTAGATTTTTCTAAGGCTTTTGACAAAGTTCACCACCATAGTTTGCTTAAAAAATTAAAATATTTCGGCATTAATGGTCCACTGCATCAGTGGATTAAGGACTTTCTGATAGGGAGAGAACAAACTGTAATAATAAATGGCTCTAAATCAACACCGATAATAGTAAACTCAGGTGTACCTCAAGGAACAGTCTTGGGTCCACTACTATTTTTAATTTACATAAATGATTTACCAAATTGCATTACTTCAGGAACAAAAGTCAGATTATTTGCAGACGATTGCATAATATATAGAACAATAAAAACAACACAAGACACAGATATTTTACAAAGAGAATTAGATGAATTACAGAAATGGGAATCAAATTGGAGCATGTCTTTCCACCCAGAAAAATGTCAGTTGTTAAGAGTAACAAAAAAACTAAAACAAATTAATTCCACTTATCTTATTCATGGCAAACCAGTAACACAGACTAAAAACGCAAAATACCTAGGTGTTATAATAAATGAAAAACTGTCATGGAATCCACATATTGATGAAACTACAAAGAAAATCAAACAAAGCATTAGGATTTATTAAAAGAAATTTCTATAAATCAAATAAGAACATAAAACTAAAATGTTATTTAAAACTTTGGTTAGGCCAATAATAGAATATGCATCCTCCGTTTGGGACCCCACAACTCAAGAAAACATTAAGAAACTAGAACAGACACAAAATAGAGCAGTGCGATTCATAACAAACGAATATTCACATTTGACTAGAGTAACACTTTTAGTAAAATCACTAAATTTAGAAAGTCTTCAGGACAGAAGGCTCAAAAGTAAAGTAGCAATCATACATAAAACACTGAACCATAATCTTCAAATACAAAAACAAAATTTAATAAAATACTCTGAAAGACACAAAGATAAAGGCACATTCCTCGTCCCATATGCTAGGACAAATTTGTACAAATACTCCTTCTTCCCTAGTGCTATTAGAGCATGGAATGGGTTGCCTGAGCTAGCCAGGAAAACCAGTGACTTGGCAGAATTTAAGTCATTGGTTAATATGCATGACTAAATGTTTGACACGTAGGACGTAATCATCTTCTTTTTTGAAGTAACGTCTGTATTATATAAGATAAGAAGATAATAGTATTTATCTTGAATCAGTTTGTTAATCTACATTATATGGGTATGATAGTTGTACATCTTCTACTAGATCAAGTTAAATATAGCTATCCTTTTTTAGATGTAATGTGAAATTGTATCTGATAGTATTTTTCATTCTTAGGTAGATCTTGATTACACTGCCTGGTTTTGTGGTTTGCACGAGACGGTTGACACAATGATCTGAAGTTCAAACTGCCATTTTCTACTGTCCGCTGCAAGATCTTGGCTGGAATGTAAAAGGAATGTCCAAAATATTTAAATGACAAACAGGATGGGAACTGATAATGAGGAATGTATGTCCAGTTTTTTTTTGGTTTTTTTTTTGTGTTTTTTTAATACAGATATGAAAGATGACATTACCCTAACTTAGAGTCATAGGAGTTTCATTAATTTATTTACTCAGATGCTGAAACAGACATCTGGCATATTCCTATAATCAGTATCATGGCCTTTGTATACAACAAAATTGATTGGAACTCCTAGACTAGAAATATAATTCAAGATTTAAATAAGGCACTGGTCATAGTTTTAGAAAGTGTGGCTAGCATTCTGGTAAGATATTTTATTAATAATTAGAAATTAAATTAAATTTTATTTAATGATATTAAATTTCTTTTTTAAGAATTATGGTCCATTTTTTCCCCATTTGTGTACAAAGAAGGAAGACAGAGAGATGGAAAGACATCAAAGAATGGGCAGGTCTGCCAAGAAATGGTTTATCCAGGGCTAAGTACAGAGAGGAATATAGAAGGGCTGTTGACAGATCTTGTGTGGTGCCCCCATGGTTCAACAGACTAATTGATTGGTAATGGTAAGAATTTAATGTATTTTTTAAAAAAAATTGTGTTAATTACATTAAGGGACTAAATCAGTCTTTTTTTATTTCCAGAAAATAATACCAGGGTTATGCTCCTTTGACCATTGAATTCCAGGATGAAGAATGAAAGACAGAGAGCAATGTGAAGACATGAAAGAATGGGCAGGTCTGCCATGAAATGGTTTATCCAGGGCTAAGTACAGAGAGGAATATAGAAGGGCTGTTGACAGATCTTGTGTGGTGCCCCCATGGTTCAACAGACTGATTGATAGGTAATGGTAAGAATTTAATGTATTTTGTAAACAAAATGGTGTTAATTACATTAAGGGACTTAATCACTCTTTTTTTAATTTTTACATTCATTTAATGTAATTATTTTATACAGTAATATATGATTGTTATCTTGGTAAATCATTTAAATATATATCCTGCTAATCAAACCAAAGAATCTTCTCAATACTTATTTAAAAATTTTAATTTTGTCTGCATGTAACAAATGTTTCACGAAAAGAAATGTACACTGTCCATCATTGATTATTTAAAACTGGGATTCATTCCTTCCTTGTCAAACAAGCCGTTGCCTAAGTGACTTTTTAAAAATAATGATACGAAACCAATTGCTAGAGGATCATCTGAGACAATGTCACCCTAACAAAATAGATAAAGATTTAAAAATTTTCTAGCACTCAAAGATAAAGTTAAGAATAGACCCACACAATCTCACTTCAACATCATATATATATAGAGAAGATGTTGGTTTGTGAGCATCTTACAATATCTCTTTACTTATAGCAAAATATGGAAACATAGGTAAAACATTGATTTTACCAGCCGTTGTAGTTGTGAAAACTGTTTTACACACACCTACATCTGATATTATTAAAAGAATTTCTTTAAACAAAAATACAGTTCAAGGGCACATCGGTGGCATGAGTTATCAAATTAAAAGCTTCTTATGTGATTCTTTGCAAAGGAAATATATACAGTTTGGGATCAGTTTGGAACCAGTGGCGTCACAGGCTCTGATGGGGTGTAGCGCTGTGTGCTGTAAACTGCCTAGGGGTTGCCAGCTCCTTATTTTTCCTCAGGGTTGACCCACGACAGCTTTCCCATGTTTGGGAATAGTTGCAAGGCAGCAGATTTTTAAATTCAGTTTTCCTTCTGCTATGTGGCTAATGAGCTCTTCCTGCTTGAAGCCTACCGGCTAAGGCGCCAGTTACTCGCCTTCGTCCCTTCCCCTTTAGTGAAAACAGTTCGGTGGACACGTGAAAGATACACGAGAAACTCTTTGCGAAAATTTTTACAATGATACTTAAAACAAATTAATTAATTAATATTTATTGTTTGAATGTCTTCTTTATAGAATGTATGAAACATGACATCCATAGGAACAGATGATAAGCCTGGGTAAAAAAACATTTCCAGTGTGTTTGATGATTCCAGCAATACATATTAAATTGGTTAAATTTGAATTTTATCAATAAAAATGAGTTATTATTTAATACTTATATGTATTTTTAAATTGCATTTTACTCCTCAACTCACTAAAATTAGAAATTAGTTTTCAAATAAATTGAAAAAAAAAAAGCAATATAAGTTAAGCAGGGGGTCTACCAAAAAGCAGAAAACATGGCAAGGGGTCTACGAAACAAAAAAGTTTGGGAACCACTGGTCTACAGTGAAGTCAGTCCCGCAATAGTGAATTCTCAAAAAAAAAAAAAAAAAAAAATTTACTAAAAAAAAAAAAAAAAAAATTAAAAAAAAAAATTTTATAAAAAAAAAAAAAAAAAAAATTTACTAAAAAAAAAAAAAAAAAAAATAAAAAAAAAAAAAAAAAAAAAAAAAATTTTACTGAATGTTTGGGAACCACTGGTCTACAGTGAAATCAGTCCTGGGATAGTGAATTCTCAAAAAAAAAAAAAAAATTTTAAACAAAATTTATCTAAAGAAATTACAAAAAAAAAATTTATCTAAAAAAAAAAATTGAAAAAAAAAAATTGAAAAAAAATTTTTTTTATAAAAAAAAAAAAAAAAAAAAAAAAAATTTTACTAAAATTTTTGGAACCACTGGTCTACAGTGAAGTTAGTCCCAAGATAGTCAATTCTCGGAAAAAAAAAAAAAAAAATTTTTTTAAAATTATAAAAATTTTTTTATAAAAGTTTGAGAACCACTGGTCTACAGTGAAGTCAGTACCGGGAAAGTCAATTCTCGAAAAAAAAAAAAATTAAAAAAAAAAAAAAAAATTATCTAAAAAAAATTAAAAAATAAATAAAAATAAAAATTAAAAAAATTTATCTAAAAAAAAAAAATACAAAAAAAAAAAAATATAAGTTAAGCAGGGGTTTTACCGAAAAGCAGAAAACATGGCAAGGGGTCTAAGAGATTAAAAAATTTGGGAACCACTGCTCTAGATCTACATATTTAATATTAGAATCATCATTAGAGTTTGTCTAGTAGAGTCTAGAAAAGAATGTATAGATTACTATAGTCCTAGTATTCTAGATTATTAGTCTAGATCTAACTTAAAATTTTCAATAAATATTCTGGATTTCTTCAGCTTGGTCCATGTCAATCCTATCGTCTTTGCCTTATGGTCTACCGTTCTTCTGTTTTCTTTGCTTTGAAATCTAGATTGACTAGATCTACACAATGTCAATATAATTTCTAGATCTATATATCTAAGACTAATTAGTATGGGCTTAATATTACTGTATTATTTAGTTTAACTACAATTTTTCAGGTCAGCAGCATTACAGTAAGCACTGGTACAGCGTACCGGCACTTTTTTCAATGCAGCGAAAAAGTTACTTTTGTATTTTAAAGTTTATTATTTATTTATTAGTTGTTAAAAGGCAATCCATCACTGAGCTCCGCCACCTATTTCTTTACAAAAAAGCACTGATTACCTGTATATTCTTTAACAATAATGGTTTACTATTCTCAGGAATTAGTCATTCAAAAGACGGTGAGGAAAAGAATGGTCGACAAACCTTGTGTGGTGCCTTAACAGTCCATCAGACTAAGGGATAGATAAAGGTGAATTTAATTTATATTTTGATCTATATAAGTTGATTTACTGGACTAAAAATCTAGATATTGGTAAAACTTTGCTATTCTATTCTAAATCTAGTGTGACATTCCATATTTTTTATTCTGATTTTAGATAGATCTTGATTAGATCTAGATCCCATATGTATAGGACTTAGCACTAGATCTCTAGAAATTATTGTATATGATGCTAGATCTAGAAAATCTAGACTTGATCATAGAAATCTTCAAGAAAAATAATGAACTAACCTAGACAGATCTCTTGAATTACATTGTAAATCATCTTGTTGAATTATCTTCACCACCTTCAGTCAACAGACAACTATGGCTCATACAAGAACAAGAGCCTCTGCGTTGGCATCGACTATTTTCCAATCCTTTCTGTTCAGCTTCATCCATATTAAAATACATTTTAAAGGTTTTTATTACTTAATAGAAAAGATCTAGAATTTTAATAAGAATCTAGTCTATCTAGATCTAAAATTCTAGATCCACCCAATTTTATGTATACAAGTAGTATGGGTGTAGGATTGGCTTAATATAATAGTGAACAAATAGATGCTATCTTACTAGATTTTTCTAAGGCTTTTGACAAAGTTCACCACCATAGTTTGCTTAAAAAATTAAAATATTTCGGCATTAATGGTCCACTGCATCAGTGGATTAAGGACTTTCTGATAGGGAGAGAACAAACTGTAATAATAAATGGCTCTAAATCAACACCGATAATAGTAAACTCAGGTGTACCTCAAGGAACAGTCTTGGGTCCACTACTATTTTTAATTTACATAAATGATTTACCAAATTGCATTACTTCAGGAACAAAAGTCAGATTATTTGCAGACGATTGCATAATATATAGAACAATAAAAACAACACAAGACACAGATATTTTACAAAGAGAATTAGATGAATTACAGAAATGGGAATCAAATTGGAGCATGTCTTTCCACCCAGAAAAATGTCAGTTGTTAAGAGTAACAAAAAAACTAAAACAAATTAATTCCACTTATCTTATTCATGGCAAACCAGTAACACAGACTAAAAACGCAAAATACCTAGGTGTTATAATAAATGAAAAACTGTCATGGAATCCACATATTGATGAAACTACAAAAAAAATCAAACAAAGCATTAGGATTTATTAAAAGAAATTTCTATAAATCAAATAAGAACATAAAACTAAAATGTTATTTAAAACTTTGGTTAGGCCAATAATAGAATATGCATCCTCCGTTTGGGACCCCACAACTCAAGAAAACATTAAGAAACTAGAACAGACACAAAATAGAGCAGTGCGATTCATAACAAACGAATATTCACATTTGACTAGAGTAACACTTTTAGTAAAATCACTAAATTTAGAAAGTCTTCAGGACAGAAGGCTCAAAAGTAAAGTAGCAATCATACATAAAACACTGAACCATAATCTTCAAATACAAAAACAAAATTTAATAAAATACTCTGAAAGACACAAAGATAAAGGCACATTCCTCGTCCCATATGCTAGGACAAATTTGTACAAATACTCCTTCTTCCCTAGTGCTATTAGAGCATGGAATGGGTTGCCTGAGCTAGCCAGGAAAACCAGTGACTTGGCAGAATTTAAGTCATTGGTTAATATGCATGACTAAATGTTTGACGCGTAGGACGTAATCATCTTCTTTTTTGAAGTAACGTCTGTATTATATAAGATAAGAAGATAATAGTATTTATCTTGAATCAGTTTGTTAATCTACATTATATGGGTATGATAGTTGTACATCTTCTACTAGATCAAGTTAAATATAGCTATCCTTTTTTAGATGTAATGTGAAATTGTATCTGATAGTATTTTTCATTCTTAGGTAGATCTTGATTACACTGCCTGGTTTTGTGGTTTGCACGAGACGGTTGACACAATGATCTGAAGTTCAAACTGCCATTTTCTACTGTCCGCTGCAAGATCTTGGCTGGAATGTAAAAGGAATGTCCAAAATATTTAAATGACAAACAGGATGGGAACTGATAATGAGGAATGTATGTCCAGTTTTTTTTTGGTTTTTTTTTTGTGTTTTTTTAATACAGATATGAAAGATGACATTACCCTAACTTAGAGTCATAGGAGTTTCATTAATTTATTTACTCAGATGCTGAAACAGACATCTGGCATATTCCTATAATCAGTATCATGGCCTTTGTATACAACAAAATTGATTGGAACTCCTAGACTAGAAATATAATTCAAGATTTAAATAAGGCACTGGTCATAGTTTTAGAAAGTGTGGCTAGCATTCTGGTAAGATATTTTATTAATAATTAGAAATTAAATTAAATTTTATTTAATGATATTAAATTTCTTTTTTAAGAATTATGGTCCATTTTTTCCCCATTTGTGTACAAAGAAGGAAGACAGAGAGATGGAAAGACATCAAAGAATGGGCAGGTCTGCCAAGAAATGGTTTATCCAGGGCTAAGTACAGAGAGGAATATAGAAGGGCTGTTGACAGATCTTGTGTGGTGCCCCCATGGTTCAACAGACTAATTGATTGGTAATGGTAAGAATTTAATGTATTTTTTAAAAAAAATTGTGTTAATTACATTAAGGGACTAAATCAGTCTTTTTTTATTTCCAGAAAATAATACCAGGGTTATGCTCCTTTGACCATTGAATTCCAGGATGAAGAATGAAAGACAGAGAGCAATGTGAAGACATGAAAGAATGGGCAGGTCTGCCATGAAATGGTTTATCCAGGGCTAAGTACAGAGAGGAATATAGAAGGGCTGTTGACAGATCTTGTGTGGTGCCCCCATGGTTCAACAGACTGATTGATAGGTAATGGTAAGAATTTAATGTATTTTGTAAACAAAATGGTGTTAATTACATTAAGGGACTTAATCACTCTTTTTTTAATTTTTACATTCATTTAATGTAATTATTTTATACAGTAATATATGATTGTTATCTTGGTAAATCATTTAAATATATATCCTGCTAATCAAACCAAAGAATCTTCTCAATACTTATTTAAAAATTTTAATTTTGTCTGCATGTAACAAATGTTTCACGAAAAGAAATGTACACTGTCCATCATTGATTATTTAAAACTGGGATTCATTCCTTCCTTGTCAAACAAGCCGTTGCCTAAGTGACTTTTTAAAAATAATGATACGAAACCAATTGCTAGAGGATCATCTGAGACAATGTCACCCTAACAAAATAGATAAAGATTTAAAAATTTTCTAGCACTCAAAGATAAAGTTAAGAATAGACCCACACAATCTCACTTCAACATCATATATATATAGAGAAGATGTTGGTTTGTGAGCATCTTACAATATCTCTTTACTTATAGCAAAATATGGAAACATAGGTAAAACATTGATTTTACCAGCCGTTGTAGTTGTGAAAACTGTTTTACACACACCTACATCTGATATTATTAAAAGAATTTCTTTAAACAAAAATACAGTTCAAGGGCACATCGGTGGCATGAGTTATCAAATTAAAAGCTTCTTATGTGATTCTTTGCAAAGGAAATATATACAGTTTGGGATCAGTTTGGAACCAGTGGCGTCACAGGCTCTGATGGGGTGTAGCGCTGTGTGCTGTAAACTGCCTAGGGGTTGCCAGCTCCTTATTTTTCCTCAGGGTTGACCCACGACAGCTTTCCCATGTTTGGGAATAGTTGCAAGGCAGCAGATTTTTAAATTCAGTTTTCCTTCTGCTATGTGGCTAATGAGCTCTTCCTGCTTGAAGCCTACCGGCTAAGGCGCCAGTTACTCGCCTTTGTCCCTTCCCCTTTAGTGAAAACAGTTCGGCGGACACGTGAAAGATACACGAGAAACTCTTTGCGAAAATTTTTACAATGATACTTAAAACAAATTAATTAATTAATATTTATTGTTTGAATGTCTTCTTTATAGAATGTATGAAACATGACATCCATAGGAACAGATGATAAGCCTGGGTAAAAAAACATTTCCAGTGTGTTTGATGATTCCAGCAATACATATTAAATTGGTTAAATTTGAATTTTATCAATAAAAATGAGTTATTATTTAATACTTATATGTATTTTTAAATTGCATTTTACTCTTCAACTCACTAAAATTAGAAATTAGTTTTCAAATAAATTGAAAAAAAAAAAGCAATATAAGTTAAGCAGGGGGTCTACCAAAAAGCAGAAAACATGGCAAGGGGTCTACGAAACAAAAAAGTTTGGGAACCACTGGTCTACAGTGAAGTCAGTCCCGCAATAGTGAATTCTCAAAAAAAAAAAAAAAAAAAAATTTACTAAAAAAAAAAAAAAAAAAATTAAAAAAAAAAATTTTATAAAAAAAAAAAAAAAAAAAATTTACTAAAAAAAAAAAAAAAAAAATTAAAAAAAAAAAAAAAAAAAAAAATTTTACTGAATGTTTGGGAACCACTGGTCTACAGTGAAATCAGTCCTGGGATAGTGAATTCTCAAAAAAAAAAAAAAAATTTAAAACAAAATTTATCTAAAGAAATTACAAAAAAAAATTTATCTAAAAAAAAAAATTGAAAAAAAAAAATTGAAAAAAAATTTTTTTTATAAAAAAAAAAAAAAAAAAAAAAATTTTACTAAAATTTTGGGAACCACTGGTCTACAGTGAAGTTAGTCCCAAGATAGTCAATTCTCGGAAAAAAAAAAAAAAAATTTTTTTAAAAATTATAAAAATTTTTTTATAAAAGTTTGAGAACCACTGGTCTACAGTGAAGTCAGTACCGGAAAAGTCAATTCTCGAAAAAAAAAAAAATTAAAAAAAAAAAAAAAAATTATCTAAAAAAAATTAAAAAATAAATAAAAATAAAAATTAAAAAAAATTTATCTAAAAAAAAAAATACAAAAAAAAAAAAATATAAGTTAAGCAGGGGTTTTACCGAAAAGCAGAAAACATGGCAAGGGGTCTAAGAGATTAAAAAATTTGGGAACCACTGCTCTAGATCTACATATTTAATATTAGAATCATCATTAGAGTTTGTCTAGTAGAGTCTAGAAAAGAATGTATAGATTACTATAGTCCTAGTATTCTAGATTATTAGTCTAGATCTAACTTAAAATTTTCAATAAATATTCTGGATTTCTTCAGCTTGGTCCATGTCAATCCTATCGTCTTTGCCTTATGGTCTACCGTTCTTCTGTTTTCTTTGCTTTGAAATCTAGATTGACTAGATCTACACAATGTCAATATAATTTCTAGATCTATATATCTAAGACTAATTAGTATGGGCTTAATATTACTGTATTATTTAGTTTAACTACAATTTTTCAGGTCAGCAGCATTACAGTAAGCACTGGTACAGCGTACCGGCACTTTTTTCAATGCAGCGAAAAAGTTACTTTTGTATTTTAAAGTTTATTATTTATTTATTAGTTGTTAAAAGGCAATCCATCACTGAGCTCCGCCACCTATTTCTTTACAAAAAAGCACTGATTACCTGTATATTCTTTAACAATAATGGTTTACTATTCTCAGGAATTAGTCATTCAAAAGACGGTGAGGAAAAGAATGGTCGACAAACCTTGTGTGGTGCCTTAACAGTCCATCAGACTAAGGGATAGATAAAGGTGAATTTAATTTATATTTTGATCTATATAAGTTGATTTACTGGACTAAAAATCTAGATATTGGTAAAACTTTGCTATTCTATTCTAAATCTAGTGTGACATTCCATATTTTTTATTCTGATTTTAGATAGATCTTGATTAGATCTAGATTCCATATGTATAGGACTTAGCACTAGATCTCTAGAAATTATTGTATATGATGCTAGATCTAGAAAATCTAGACTTGATCATAGAAATCTTCAAGAAAAATAATGAACTAACCTAGACAGATCTCTTGAATTACATTGTAAATCATCTTGTTGAATTATCTTCACCACCTTCAGTCAACAGACAACTATGGCTCATACGAGAACAAGAGCCTCTGCGTTGGCATCAACTATTTTCCAATCCTTTCTGTTCAGCTTCATCCATATTAAAATACATTTTAAAGGTTTTTATTACTTAATAGAAAAGATCTAGAATTTTAATAAGAATCTAGTCTATCTAGATCTAAAATTCTAGATCCACCCAATTTTATGTATACAAGTAGTATGGGTGTAGGATTGGCTTAATATAATAGTGAACAAATAGATGCTATCTTACTAGATTTTTCTAAGGCTTTTGACAAAGTTCACCACCATAGTTTGCTTAAAAAATTAAAATATTTCGGCATTAATGGTCCACTGCATCAGTGGATTAAGGACTTTCTGATAGGGAGAGAACAAACTGTAATAATAAATGGCTCTAAATCAACACCGATAATAGTAAACTCAGGTGTACCTCAAGGAACAGTCTTGGGTCCACTACTATTTTTAATTTACATAAATGATTTACCAAATTGCATTACTTCAGGAACAAAAGTCAGATTATTTGCAGACGATTGCATAATATATAGAACAATAAAAACAACACAAGACACAGATATTTTACAAAGAGAATTAGATGAATTACAGAAATGGGAATCAAATTGGAGCATGTCTTTCCACCCAGAAAAATGTCAGTTGTTAAGAGTAACAAAAAAACTAAAACAAATTAATTCCACTTATCTTATTCATGGCAAACCAGTAACACAGACTAAAAACGCAAAATACCTAGGTGTTATAATAAATGAAAAACTGTCATGGAATCCACATATTGATGAAACTACAAAAAAAATCAAACAAAGCATTAGGATTTATTAAAAGAAATTTCTATAAATCAAATAAGAACATAAAACTAAAATGTTATTTAAAACTTTGGTTAGGCCAATAATAGAATATGCATCCTCCGTTTGGGACCCCACAACTCAAGAAAACATTAAGAAACTAGAACAGACACAAAATAGAGCAGTGCGATTCATAACAAACGAATATTCACATTTGACTAGAGTAACACTTTTAGTAAAATCACTAAATTTAGAAAGTCTTCAGGACAGAAGGCTCAAAAGTAAAGTAGCAATCATACATAAAACACTGAACCATAATCTTCAAATACAAAAACAAAATTTAATAAAATACTCTGAAAGACACAAAGATAAAGGCACATTCCTCGTCCCATATGCTAGGACAAATTTGTACAAATACTCCTTCTTCCCTAGTGCTATTAGAGCATGGAATGGGTTGCCTGAGCTAGCCAGGAAAACCAGTGACTTGGCAGAATTTAAGTCATTGGTTAATATGCATGACTAAATGTTTGACGCGTAGGACGTAATCATCTTCTTTTTTGAAGTAACGTCTGTATTATATAAGATAAGAAGATAATAGTATTTATCTTGAATCAGTTTGTTAATCTACATTATATGGGTATGATAGTTGTACATCTTCTACTAGATCAAGTTAAATATAGCTATCCTATTTTAGATGTAATGTGAAATTGTATCTGATAGTATTTTTCATTCTTAGGTAGATCTTGATTACACTGCCTGGTTTTGTGGTTTGCACGAGACGGTTGACACAATGATCTGAAGTTCAAACTGCCATTTTCTACTGTCCGCTGCAAGATCTTGGCTGGACTGTAAAAGGAATGTCCAAAATATTTAAATGACAAACAGGATGGGAACTGATAATGAGGAATGTATGTCCAGTTTTTTTTTGGTTTTTTTTTTGTGTTTTTTTAATACAGATATGAAAGATGACATTACCCTAACTTAGAGTCATAGGAGTTTCATTAATTTATTTACTCATATGCTGAAACAGACATCTGGCATATTCCTATAATCAGTATCATGGCCTTTGTATACAACAAAATTGATTGGAACTCCTAGACTAGAAATATAATTCAAGATTTATATAAGGCACTGGTCATAGTTTTAGAAAGTGTGGCTAGCATTCTGGTAAGATATTTTATTAATAATTAGAAATTAAATTAAATTTTATTTAATGATATTAAATTTCTTTTTTAAGAATTATGGTCCATTTTTTCCCCATTTGTGTACAAAAAAGGAAGACAGAGAGATGGAAAGACATCAAAGAATGGGCAGGTCTGCCAAGAAATGGTTTATCCAGGGCTAAGTACAGAGAGGAATATAGAAGGGCTGTTGACAGATCTTGTGTGGTGCCCCCATGGTTCAACAGACTAATTGATTGGTAATGGTAAGAATTTAATGTATTTTTTAAAAAAAATTGTGTTAATTACATTAAGGGACTAAATCAGTCTTTTTTTATTTCCAGAAAATAATACCAGGGTTATGCTCCTTTGACCATTGAATTCCAGGATGAAGAATGAAAGACAGAGAGCAATGTGAAGACATGAAAGAATGGGCAGGTCTGCCTTGAAATGGTTTATCCAGGGCTAAGTACAGAGAGGAATATAGAAGGGCTGTTGACAGATCTTGTGTGGTGCCCCCATGGTTCAACAGACTGATTGATAGGTAATGGTAAGAATTTAATGTATTTTGTAAACAAAATGGTGTTAATTACATTAAGGGACTTGATCACTCTTTTTTTAATTTTTACATTCATTTAATGTAATTATTTTATACAGTAATATATGATTTTTATCTTGGTAAATCATTTAAATATATATCCTGCTAATCAAACCAAAGAATCTTCTCAATACTTATTTAAAAATTTTAATTTTGTCTGCATGTAACAAATGTTTAACGAAAAGAAATGTACACTGTCCATCATTGATTATTTAAAACTGGGATTCATTCCTTCCTTGTCAAACAAGCCGTTGCCTAAGTGACTTTTTAAAAATAATGATACGAAACCAATTGCTAGAGGATCATCTGAGACAATGTCACCCTAACAAAATAGATAAAGATTTAAAAATTTTCTAGCACTCAAAGATAAAGTTAAGAATAGACCCACACAATCTCACTTCAACATCATATATATATAGAGAAGATGTTGGTTTGTGAGCATCTTACAATATCTCTTTACTTATAGCAAAATATGGAAACATAGGTAAAACATTGATTTTACCAGCCGTTGTAGTTGTGAAAACTGTTTTACACACACCTACATCTGATATTATTAAAAGAATTTCTTTAAACAAAAATACAGTTCAAGGGCACATCGGTGGCATGAGTTATCAAATTAAAAGCTTCTTATGTGATTCTTTGCAAAGGAAATATATACAGTTTGGGATCAGTTTGGAACCAGTGGCGTCACAGGCTCTGATGGGGTGTAGCGCTGTGTGCTGTAAACTGCCAAGGGGTTGCCAGCTCCTTATTTTTCCTCAGGGTTGACCCACGACAGCTTTCCCATGTTTGGGAATAGTTGCAAGGCAGCAGATTTTTAAATTCAGTTTTCCTTCTGCTATGTGGCTAATGAGCTCTTCCTGCTTGAAGCCTACCGGCTAAGGCGCCAGTTACTCGCCTTCGTCCCTTCCCCTTTAGTGAAAACAGTTCGGCGGACACGTGAAAGATACACGAGAAACTCTTTGCGAAAATTTTTACAATGATACTTAAAACAAATTAATTAATTAATATTTATTGTTTGAATGTCTTCTTTATAGAATGTATGAAACATGACATCCATAGGAACAGATGATAAGCCTGGGTAAAAAAACATTTCCAGTGTGTTTGATGATTCCAGCAATACATATTAAATTGGTTAAATTTGAATTTTATCAATAAAAATGAGTTATTCTTTAATACTTATATGTATTTTTAAATTGCATTTTACTCTTCAACTCACTAAAATTAGAAATTAGTTTTCAAATAAATTGAAAAAAAAAAAGCAATATAAGTTAAGCAGGGGGTCTACCAAAAAGCAGAAAACATGGCAAGGGGTCTACGAAACAAAAAAGTTTGGGAACCACTGGTCTACAGTGAAGTCAGTCCCGCAATAGTGAATTCTCAAAAAAAAAAAAAAAAAAAAATTTACTAAAAAAAAAAAAAAAAAAATTAAAAAAAAAAATTTACTAAAAAAAAAAAAAAAAAAAATTAAAAAAAAAAATTTTATAAAAAAAAAAAAAAAAAATTTACTAAAAAAAAAAAAAAAAAAAAAAAATTTTATTAAAAAAAAAAAAAAAAAAAAAAAAAAAAAAAAAAAATTTACTAAATGTTTTGGAACCACTGGTCTACAGTGAAATCAGTCCTGGGATAGTGAAATCTCAAAAAAAAAAAAAAAAAATTTAAAACAAAATTTATCTAAAGAAATTACAAAAAAAAAATTTATCTAAAAAAAAAATTGAAAAAAAAAATTTAAAAAAATTTTTTTTTATAAAAAAAACAACAAAAAAAAAAAAAAAAATTTTACTATAATTTTGGGAACCACTGGTCTACAGTGAAGTTAGTCCCAAGATAGTCAATTCTCGGGAAAAAAAATTAAAAAAAATTTTTAAAAAAATTAAAAAAAATTTTTAAAAAAATTATAAAAATTTTTTTATAAAAGTTTGGGAACCACTGGTCTACAGTGAAGTCAGTACCTGGAAAGTCAATTCTCGAAAAAAAAAAAAATTAAAAAAAAAAAAAAAAAATTACCTAAAAAAAATAAAAAAATAAATAAAAATAAAAATTAAAAAAAATTTTATAAAAAAAAAAAAATACAAAAAAAAAAAATATAAGTTAAGCAGGGGTTTTACCGAAAAGCAGAAAACATGGCAAGGGGTCTACGAGACAAAAAAATTTGGGAACCACTGCTCTAGATCTACATATTTAATATTAGAATCATCATTAGAGTTTGTCTAGTAGAGTCTAGAAAAGAATGTATAGATTACTATAGTCCTAGTATTCTAGATTATTAGTCTAGATCTAACTTAAAATTTTCAATAAATATTCTGGATTTCTTCAGCTTGGTCCATGTCAATCCTATCGTCTTTGCCTTATGGTCTACCGTTCTTCTGTTTTCTTTGCTTTGAAATCTAGATTGACTAGATCTACACAATGTCAATATAATTTCTAGATCTATATATCTAAGACTAATTAGTATGGGCTTAATATTACTGTATTATTTAGTTTAACTACAATTTTTCAGGTCAGCAGCATTACAGTAAGCACTGGTACAGCGTACCGGCACTTTTTTCAATGCAGCGAAAAAGTTACTTTTGTATTTTAAAGTTTATTATTTATTTATTAGTTGTTAAAAGGCAATCCATCACTGAGCTCCGGCACCTATTTCTTTACAAAAAAGCACTGATTACCTGTATATTCTTTAACAATAACGGTTTACTATTCTCAGGAATTAGTCATTCAAAAGACGGTGAGGAAAAGAATGGTCGACAAACCTTGTGTGGTGCCTTAACAGTCCATCAGACTAAGGGATAGATAAAGGTGAATTTAATTTATATTTTGATCTATATAAGTTGATTTACTGGACTAAAAATCTAGATATTGGTAAAACTTTGCTATTCTATTCTAAATCTAGTGTGACATTCCATATTTTTTATTCTGATTTTAGATAGATCTTGATTAGATCTAGATCCCATATGTATAGGACTTAGCACTAGATCTCTAGAAATTATTGTATATGATGCTAGATCTAGAAAATCTAGACTTGATCATAGAAATCTTCAAGAAAAATAATGAACTAACCTAGACAGATCTCTTGAATTACATTGTAAATCATCTTGTTGAATTATCTCCACCACCTTCAGTCAATAGACAACTATGGCTCATACGAGAACAAGAGCCTCTGCGTTGGCATCGACTATTTTCCAATCCTTTCTGTTCAGCTTCATCCATATTAAAATACATTTTAAAGGTTTTTATTACTTAATAGAAAAGATCTAGAATTTTAATAAGAATCTACTCTATCTAGATCTAAAATTCTAGATCCACCCAATTTTATGTATACAAGTAGTATGGGTGTAGGATTGGCTTAATATAATAGTGAACAAATAGATGCTATCTTACTAGATTTTTCTAAGGCTTTTGACAAAGTTCACCACCATAGTTTGCTTAAAAAATTAAAATATTTCGGCATTAATGGTCCACTGCATCAGTGGATTAAGGACTTTCTGATAGGAAGAGAACAAACTGTAATAATAAATGGCTCTAAATCAACACCGATAATAGTAAACTCAGGTGTACCTCAAGGAACAGTCTTGGGTCCACTACTATTTTTAATTTACATAAATGATTTACCAAATTGCATTACTTCAGGAACAAAAGTCAGATTATTTGCAGACGATTGCATAATATATAGAACAATAAAAACAACACAAGACACAGATATTTTACAAAGAGAATTAGATGAATTACAGAAATGGGAATCAAATTGGAGCATGTCTTTCCACCCAGAAAAATGTCAGTTGTTAAGAGTAACAAAAAAACTAAAACAAATTAATTCCACTTATCTTATTCATGGCAAACCAGTAACACAGACTAAAAACGCAAAATACCTAGGTGTTATAATAAATGAAAAACTGTCATGGAATCCACATATTGATGAAACTACAAAAAAAATCAAACAAAGCATTAGGATTTATTAAAAGAAATTTCTATAAATCAAATAAGAACATAAAACTAAAATGTTATTTAAAACTTTGGTTAGGCCAATAATAGAATATGCATCCTCCGTTTGGGACCCCACAACTCAAGAAAACATTAAGAAACTAGAACAGACACAAAATAGAACAGTGCGATTCATAACAAACAAATATTCACATTTGACTAGAGTAACACCTTTAGTAAGATCACTAAATTTAGAAAGTCTTCAGGACAGAAGGCTCAAAAGTAAAGTAGCAATCATACATAAAACACTGAACCATAATCTTCAAATACAAAAACAAAATTTAATAAAATACTCTGAAAGACACAAAGATAAAGGCACATTCCTCGTCCCATATGCTAGGACAAATTTGTACAAATACTCCTTCTTCCCTAGTGCTATTAGAGCATGGAATGGGTTGCCTGAGCTAGCCAGGAAAACCAGTGACTTGGCAGAATTTAAGTCATTGGTTAATATGCATGACTAAATGTTTGACGCGTAGGACGTAATCATCTTCTTTTTTGAAGTAACGTCTGTATTATATAAGATAAGAAGATAATAGTATTTATCTTGAATCAGTTTGTTAATCTACATTATATGGGTATGATAGTTGTACATCTTCTACTAGATCAAGTTAAATATAGCTATCCTTTTTTAGATGTAATGTGAAATTGTATCTGATAGTATTTTTCATTCTTAGGTAGATCTTGATTACACTGCCTGGTTTTGTGGTTTGCACGAGACGGTTGACACAATGATCTGAAGTTCAAACTGCCATTTTCTACTGTCCGCTGCAAGATCTTGGCTGGAATGTAAAAGGAATGTCCAAAATATTTAAATGACAAACAGGATGGGAACTGATAATGAGGAATGTATGTCCAGTTTTTTTTTGTTTTTTTTTGTGTTTTTTTAATACAGATATGAAAGATGACATTACCCTAACTTAGAGTCATAGGAGTTTCATTAATTTTTTTACTCAGATGCTGAAACAGACATCTGGCATATTCCTATAATCAGTATCATGGCCTTTGTATACAACAAAATTGATTGGAACTCCTAGACTAGAAATATAATTCAAGATTTAAATAAGGCACTGGTCATAGTTTTAGAAAGTGTGGCTAGCATTCTGGTAAGATATTTTATTAATAATTAGAAATTAAATTAAATTTTATTTAATGATATTAAATTTTTTTTTTAAGAATTATGGTCCATTTTTTCCCCATTTGTGTACAAAGAAGGAAGACAGAGAGATGGAAAGACATCAAAGAATGGGCAGGTCTGCCAAGAAATGGTTTATCCAGGGCTAAGTACAGAGAGGAATATAGAAGGGCTGTTGACAGATCTTGTGTGGTGCCCCCATGGTTCAACAGACTAATTGATTGGTAATGGTAAGAATTTAATGTATTTTTTAAAAAAAATTGTGTTAATTACATTAAGGGACTAAATCAGTCTTTTTTTATTTCCAGAAAATAATACCAGGGTTATGCTCCTTTGACCATTGAGTTCCAGGATGAAGAATGAAAGACAGAGAGCAATGTGAAGACATGAAAGAATGGGCAGGTCTGCCATGAAATGGTTTATCCAGGGCTAAGTACAGAGAGGAATATAGAAGGGCTGTTGACAGATCTTGTGTGGTGCCCCCATGGTTCAACAGACTGATTGATAGGTAATGGTAAGAATTTAATGTATTTTGTAAACAAAATGGTGTTAATTACATTAAGGGACTTAATCACTCTCTTTTTAATTTTTACATTCATTTAATGTAATTATTTTATACAGTAATATATGATTTTTATCTTGGTAAATCATTTAAATATATATCCTGCTAATCAAACCAAAGAATCTTCTCAATACTTATTTAAAAATTTTAATTTTGTCTGCATGTAACAAATGTTTAATGAAAAGAAATGTACACTGTCCATCATTGATTATTTAAAACTGGGATTCATTCCTTCCTTGTCAAACAAGCCGTTGCCTAAGTGACTTTTTTAAAATAATGATACGAAACCAATTGCTAGAGGATCATCTGAGACAATGTCACCCTAACAAAATAGATAAAGATTTAAAAATTTTCTAGCTTTCAAAGATAAAGTTAAGAATAGACCCACACAATCTCACTTCAACATCATATATATATAGAGAAGATGTTGGTTTGTGAGCATCTTACAATATCTCTTTACTTATAGCAAAATATGGAAACATAGGTAAAACATTGATTTTACCAGCCGTTGTAGTTGTGAAAACTGTTTTACACACACCTACATCTGATATTATTAAAAGAATTTCTTTAAACAAAAATACAGTTCAAGGGCACATCGGTGGCATGAGTTATCAAATTAAAAGCTTCTTATGTGATTCTTTGCAAAGGAAATATATACAGTTTGGGATCAGTTTGGAACCAGTGGCGTCACAGGCTCTGATGGGGTGTAGCGCTGTGTGCTGTAAACTGCCTAGGGGTTGCCAGCTCCTTATTTTTCCTCAGGGTTGACCCACGACAGCTTTCCCATGTTTGGGAATAGTTGCAAGGCAGCAGATTTTTAAATTCAGTTTTCCTTCTGCTATGTGGCTAATGAGCTCTTCCTGCTTGAAGCCTACCGGCTAAGGCGCCAGTTACTCGCCTTCGTCCCTTCCCCTTTAGTGAAAACAGTTCGGCGGACACGTGAAAGATACACGAGAAACTCTTTGCGAAAATTTTTACAATGATACTTAAAACAAATTAATTAATTAATATTTATTGTTTGAATGTCTTCTTTATAGAATGTATGAAACATGACATCCATAGGAACAGATGATAAGCCTGGGTAAAAAAACATTTCCAGTGTGTTTGATGATTCCAGCAATACATATTAAATTGGTTAAATTTGAATTTTATCAATAAAAATGAGTTATTATTTAATACTTATATGTATTTTTAAATTGCATTTTACTCTTCAACTCACTAAAATTAGAAATTAGTTTTCAAATAAATTGAAAAAAAAAAGCAATATAAGTTAAGCAGGGGGTCTACCAAAAAGCAGAAAACATGGCAAGGGGTCTACGAAACAAAAAAGTTTGGGAACCACTGGTCTACAGTGAAGTCAATCCCGCAATAGTGAATTCTCAAAAAAAAAAAAAAAAAAAAATTTAAAACAAAATTTATCTAAAAAAAATTTAAAAAAAAAAAAAAAGAAAAAAAAAAAAAATTTACTAAAAAAAAAAAAAAAAAAAAATTAAAAAAAAAAATTTTATAAAAAAAAAAAAAAAAAATTTACTAAAAAAAAAAAGAAAAAAAAAAAAAATTTACTTAAAAAAAAAAAAAAAAATTAAAAAAAAAAATTTTATAAAAAAAAAAAAAAAAAAATTTACTAAAAAAAAAAAAAAAAAAAAAATTAAAAAAAAAAAAAAAAAAATTAAAAAAAAAAAAAAAAAAAAAATTTACTGAATGTTTGGGAACCACTGGTCTACAGTGAAATCAGTCCTGGGATAGTGAATTCTCAAAAAAAAAAAAAAAAATTTAAAACAAAATTTATCTAAAGAAATTACAAAAAAAAATTTATCTAAAAAAAGAAATTAAAAAAAAAAATTGAAAAAAAATTTTTTTTATAAAAAAAACAAGAAAAAAAAAAAAAAAATTTTACTAAAATTTTGGGAACCACTGGTCTACAGTGAAGTTAGTCCCAAGATAGTCAATTCTCGGAAAAAAAAAAATAAAAAAAATTTTTAAAAAAATTATAAAAATTTTTTTATAAAAGTTTGGGAACCACTGGTCAACAGTGAAGTCAGTACCGGGAAAGTCAATTCTCGAAAAAAAAAAAATTAAAAAAAAAAAAAAAAAATTATCTAAAAAAAATTAAAAAATAAATAAAAATAAAAATTAAAAAAAATTTATCTAAAAAAAAAAATACAAAAAAAAAAAATATAAGTTAAGGAGGGGTTTTACCGAAAAGCAGAAAACATGGCAAGGGGTCTACGAGACAAAAAAATTTGGGAACCACTGCTCTAGATCTACATATTTAATATTAGAATCATCATTAGAGTTTGTCTAGTAGAGTCTAGAAAAGAATGTATAGATTACTATAGTCCTAGTATTCTAGATTATTAGTCTAGATCTAACTTAAAATTTTCAATAAATATTCTGGATTTCTTCAGCTTGGTCCATGTCAATCCTATCGTCTTTGCCTTATGGTCTACCGTTCTTCTGTTTTCTTTGCTTTGAAATCTAGATTGACTAGATCTACACAATGTCAATATAATTTCTAGATCTATATATCTAAGACTAATTAGTATGGGCTTAATATTACTGTATTATTTAGTTTAACTACAATTTTTCAGGTCAGCAGCATTACAGTAAGCACTGGTACAGCGTACCGGCACTTTTTTCAATGCAGCGAAAAAGTTACTTTTGTATTTTAAAGTTTATTATTTATTTATTAGTTGTTAAAAGGCAATCCATCACTGAGCTCCGCCACCTATTTCTTTACAAAAAAGCACTGATTACCTGTATATTCTTTAACAATAACGGTTTACTATTCTCAGGAATTAGTCATTCAAAAGACGGTGAGGAAAAGAATGGTCGACAAACCTTGTGTGGTGCCTTAACAGTCCATCAGACTAAGGGATAGATAAAGGTGAATTTAATTTATATTTTGATCTATATAAGTTGATTTACTGGACTAAAAATCTAGATATTGGTAAAACTTTGCTATTCTATTCTAAATCTAGTGTGACATTCCATATTTTTTATTCTGATTTTAGATAGATCTTGATTAGATCTAGATCCCATATGTATAGGACTTAGCACTAGATCTCTAGAAATTATTGTATATGATGCTAGATCTAGAAAATCTAGACTTGATCATAGAAATCTTCAAGAAAAATAATGAACTAACCTAGACAGATCTCTTGAATTACATTGTAAATCATCTTGTTGAATTATCTCCACCACCTTCAGTCAATAGACAACTATGGCTCATACGAGAACAAGAGCCTCTGCGTTGGCATCGACTATTTTCCAATCCTTTCTGTTCAGCTTCATCCATATTAAAATACATTTTAAAGGTTTTTATTACTTAATAGAAAAGATCTAGAATTTTAATAAGAATCTACTCTATCTAGATCTAAAATTCTAGATCCACCCAATTTTATGTATACAAGTAGTATGGGTGTAGGATTGGCTTAATATAATAGTGAACAAATAGATGCTATCTTACTAGATTTTTCTAAGGCTTTTGACAAAGTTCACCACCATAGTTTGCTTAAAAAATTAAAATATTTCGGCATTAATGGTCCACTGCATCAGTGGATTAAGGACTTTCTGATAGGAAGAGAACAAACTGTAATAATAAATGGCTCTAAATCAACACCGATAATAGTAAACTCAGGTGTACCTCAAGGAACAGTCTTGGGTCCACTACTATTTTTAATTTACATAAATGATTTACCAAATTGCATTACTTCAGGAACAAAAGTCAGATTATTTGCAGACGATTGCATAATATATAGAACAATAAAAACAACACAAGACACAGATATTTTACAAAGAGAATTAGATGAATTACAGAAATGGGAATCAAATTGGAGCATGTCTTTCCACCCAGAAAAATGTCAGTTGTTAAGAGTAACAAAAAAACTAAAACAAATTAATTCCACTTATCTTATTCATGGCAAACCAGTAACACAGACTAAAAATGCAAAATACCTAGGTGTTATAATAAATGAAAAACTGTCATGGAATACATATATTGATGAAACTACAAAAAAAATCAAACAAAGCATTAGGATTTATTAAAAGAAATTTCTATAAATCAAATAAGAACATAAAACTAAAATGTTATTTAAAACTTTGGTTAGGCCAATAATAGAATATGCATCCTCCGTTTGGGACCCCACAACTCAAGAAAACATTAAGAAACTAGAACAGACACAAAATAGAGCAGTGCGATTCATAACAAACGAATATTCACATTTGACTAGAGTAACACCTTTAGTAAAATCACTAAATTTAGAAAGTCTTCAGGACAGAAGGCTCAAAAGTAAAGTAGCAATCATACATAAAACACTGAACCATAATCTTCAAATACAAAAACAAAATTTAATAAAATACTCTGAAAGACACAAAGATAAAGGCACATTCCTCGTCCCATATGCTAGGACAAATTTGTACAAATACTCCTTCTTCCCTAGTGCTATTAGAGCATGGAATGGGTTGCCTGAGCTAGCCAGGAAAACCAGTGACTTGGCAGAATTTAAGTCATTGGTTAATATGCATGACTAAATGTTTGACGCGTAGGACGTAATCATCTTCTTTTTTGAAGTAACGTCTGTATTATATAAGATAAGAAGATAATAGTATTTATCTTGAATCAGTTTGTTAATCTACATTATATGGGTATGATAGTTGTACATCTTCTACTAGATCAAGTTAAATATAGCTATCCTTTTTTAGATGTAATGTGAAATTGTATCTGATAGTATTTTTCATTCTTAGGTAGATCTTGATTACACTGCCTGGTTTTGTGGTTTGCACGAGACGGTTGACACAATGATCTGAAGTTCAAACTGCCATTTTCTACTGTCCGCTGCAAGATCTTGGCTGGAATGTAAAAGGAATGTCCAAAATATTTAAATGACAAACAGGATGGGAACTGATAATGAGGAATGTATGTCCAGTTTTTTTTTGTTTTTTTTTGTGTTTTTTTAATACAGATATGAAAGATGACATTACCCTAACTTAGAGTCATAGGAGTTTCATTAATTTTTTTACTCAGATGCTGAAACAGACATCTGGCATATTCCTATAATCAGTATCATGGCCTTTGTATACAACAAAATTGATTGGAACTCCTAGACTAGAAATATAATTCAAGATTTAAATAAGGCACTGGTCATAGTTTTAGAAAGTGTGGCTAGCATTCTGGTAAGATATTTTATTAATAATTAGAAATTAAATTAAATTTTATTTAATGATATTAAATTTTTTTTTTAAGAATTATGGTCCATTTTTTCCCCATTTGTGTACAAAGAAGGAAGACAGAGAGATGGAAAGACATCAAAGAATGGGCAGGTCTGCCAAGAAATGGTTTATCCAGGGCTAAGTACAGAGAGGAATATAGAAGGGCTGTTGACAGATCTTGTGTGGTGCCCCCATGGTTCAACAGACTAATTGATTGGTAATGGTAAGAATTTAATGTATTTTTTAAAAAAAATTGTGTTAATTACATTAAGGGACTAAATCAGTCTTTTTTTATTTCCAGAAAATAATACCAGGGTTATGCTCCTTTGACCATTGAGTTCCAGGATGAAGAATGAAAGACAGAGAGCAATGTGAAGACATGAAAGAATGGGCAGGTCTGCCATGAAATGGTTTATCCAGGGCTAAGTACAGAGAGGAATATAGAAGGGCTGTTGACAGATCTTGTGTGGTGCCCCCATGGTTCAACAGACTGATTGATAGGTAATGGTAAGAATTTAATGTATTTTGTAAACAAAATGGTGTTAATTACATTAAGGGACTTAATCACTCTCTTTTTAATTTTTACATTCATTTAATGTAATTATTTTATACAGTAATATATGATTTTTATCTTGGTAAATCATTTAAATATATATCCTGCTAATCAAACCAAAGAATCTTCTCAATACTTATTTAAAAATTTTAATTTTGTCTGCATGTAACAAATGTTTAATGAAAAGAAATGTACACTGTCCATCATTGATTATTTAAAACTGGGATTCATTCCTTCCTTGTCAAACAAGCCGTTGCCTAAGTGACTTTTTTAAAATAATGATACGAAACCAATTGCTAGAGGATCATCTGAGACAATGTCACCCTAACAAAATAGATAAAGATTTAAAAATTTTCTAGCTTTCAAAGATAAAGTTAAGAATAGACCCACACAATCTCACTTCAACATCATATATATATAGAGAAGATGTTGGTTTGTGAGCATCTTACAATATCTCTTTACTTATAGCAAAATATGGAAACATAGGTAAAACATTGATTTTACCAGCCGTTGTAGTTGTGAAAACTGTTTTACACACACCTACATCTGATATTATTAAAAGAATTTCTTTAAACAAAAATACAGTTCAAGGGCACATCGGTGGCATGAGTTATCAAATTAAAAGCTTCTTATGTGATTCTTTGCAAAGGAAATATATACAGTTTGGGATCAGTTTGGAACCAGTGGCGTCACAGGCTCTGATGGGGTGTAGCGCTGTGTGCTGTAAACTGCCTAGGGGTTGCCAGCTCCTTATTTTTCCTCAGGGTTGACCCACGACAGCTTTCCCATGTTTGGGAATAGTTGCAAGGCAGCAGATTTTTAAATTCAGTTTTCCTTCTGCTATGTGGCTAATGAGCTCTTCCTGCTTGAAGCCTACCGGCTAAGGCGCCAGTTACTCGCCTTCGTCCCTTCCCCTTTAGTGAAAACAGTTCGGCGGACACGTGAAAGATACACGAGAAACTCTTTGCGAAAATTTTTACAATGATACTTAAAACAAATTAATTAATTAATATTTATTGTTTGAATGTCTTCTTTATAGAATGTATGAAACATGACATCCATAGGAACAGATGATAAGCCTGGGTAAAAAAACATTTCCAGTGTGTTTGATGATTCCAGCAATACATATTAAATTGGTTAAATTTGAATTTTATCAATAAAAATGAGTTATTATTTAATACTTATATGTATTTTTAAATTGCATTTTACTCTTCAACTCACTAAAATTAGAAATTAGTTTTCAAATAAATTGAAAAAAAAAAGCAATATAAGTTAAGCAGGGGGTCTACCAAAAAGCAGAAAACATGGCAAGGGGTCTACGAAACAAAAAAGTTTGGGAACCACTGGTCTACAGTGAAGTCAATCCCGCAATAGTGAATTCTCAAAAAAAAAAAAAAAAAAAAATTTAAAACAAAATTTATCTAAAAAAAATTTAAAAAAAAAAAAAAAGAAAAAAAAAAAAAATTTACTAAAAAAAAAAAAAAAAAAAAATTAAAAAAAAAAATTTTATAAAAAAAAAAAAAAAAAATTTACTAAAAAAAAAAAGAAAAAAAAAAAAAATTTACTTAAAAAAAAAAAAAAAAATTAAAAAAAAAAATTTTATAAAAAAAAAAAAAAAAAAATTTACTAAAAAAAAAAAAAAAAAAAAAATTAAAAAAAAAAAAAAAAAAATTAAAAAAAAAAAAAAAAAAAAAATTTACTGAATGTTTGGGAACCACTGGTCTACAGTGAAATCAGTCCTGGGATAGTGAATTCTCAAAAAAAAAAAAAAAAATTTAAAACAAAATTTATCTAAAGAAATTACAAAAAAAAATTTATCTAAAAAAAGAAATTAAAAAAAAAAATTGAAAAAAAATTTTTTTTATAAAAAAAACAAGAAAAAAAAAAAAAAAATTTTACTAAAATTTTGGGAACCACTGGTCTACAGTGAAGTTAGTCCCAAGATAGTCAATTCTCGGAAAAAAAAAAATAAAAAAAATTTTTAAAAAAATTATAAAAATTTTTTTATAAAAGTTTGGGAACCACTGGTCAACAGTGAAGTCAGTACCGGGAAAGTCAATTCTCGAAAAAAAAAAAATTAAAAAAAAAAAAAAAAAATTATCTAAAAAAAATTAAAAAATAAATAAAAATAAAAATTAAAAAAAATTTATCTAAAAAAAAAAATACAAAAAAAAAAAAATATAAGTTAAGGAGGGGTTTTACCGAAAAGCAGAAAACATGGCAAGGGGTCTACGAGACAAAAAAATTTGGGAACCACTGCTCTAGATCTACATATTTAATATTAGAATCATCATTAGAGTTTGTCTAGTAGAGTCTAGAAAAGAATGTATAGATTACTATAGTCCTAGTATTCTAGATTATTAGTCTAGATCTAACTTAAAATTTTCAATAAATATTCTGGATTTCTTCAGCTTGGTCCATGTCAATCCTATCGTCTTTGCCTTATGGTCTACCGTTCTTCTGTTTTCTTTGCTTTGAAATCTAGATTGACTAGATCTACACAATGTCAATATAATTTCTAGATCTATATATCTAAGACTAATTAGTATGGGCTTAATATTACTGTATTATTTAGTTTAACTACAATTTTTCAGGTCAGCAGCATTACAGTAAGCACTGGTACAGCGTACCGGCACTTTTTTCAATGCAGCGAAAAAGTTACTTTTGTATTTTAAAGTTTATTATTTATTTATTAGTTGTTAAAAGGCAATCCATCACTGAGCTCCGCCACCTATTTCTTTACAAAAAAGCACTGATTACCTGTATATTCTTTAACAATAACGGTTTACTATTCTCAGGAATTAGTCATTCAAAAGACGGTGAGGAAAAGAATGGTCGACAAACCTTGTGTGGTGCCTTAACAGTCCATCAGACTAAGGGATAGATAAAGGTGAATTTAATTTATATTTTGATCTATATAAGTTGATTTACTGGACTAAAAATCTAGATATTGGTAAAACTTTGCTATTCTATTCTAAATCTAGTGTGACATTCCATATTTTTTATTCTGATTTTAGATAGATCTTGATTAGATCTAGATCCCATATGTATAGGACTTAGCACTAGATCTCTAGAAATTATTGTATATGATGCTAGATCTAGAAAATCTAGACTTGATCATAGAAATCTTCAAGAAAAATAATGAACTAACCTAGACAGATCTCTTGAATTACATTGTAAATCATCTTGTTGAATTATCTCCACCACCTTCAGTCAATAGACAACTATGGCTCATACGAGAACAAGAGCCTCTGCGTTGGCATCGACTATTTTCCAATCCTTTCTGTTCAGCTTCATCCATATTAAAATACATTTTAAAGGTTTTTATTACTTAATAGAAAAGATCTAGAATTTTAATAAGAATCTACTCTATCTAGATCTAAAATTCTAGATCCACCCAATTTTATGTATACAAGTAGTATGGGTGTAGGATTGGCTTAATATAATAGTGAACAAATAGATGCTATCTTACTAGATTTTTCTAAGGCTTTTGACAAAGTTCACCACCATAGTTTGCTTAAAAAATTAAAATATTTCGGCATTAATGGTCCACTGCATCAGTGGATTAAGGACTTTCTGATAGGAAGAGAACAAACTGTAATAATAAATGGCTCTAAATCAACACCGATAATAGTAAACTCAGGTGTACCTCAAGGAACAGTCTTGGGTCCACTACTATTTTTAATTTACATAAATGATTTACCAAATTGCATTACTTCAGGAACAAAAGTCAGATTATTTGCAGACGATTGCATAATATATAGAACAATAAAAACAACACAAGACACAGATATTTTACAAAGAGAATTAGATGAATTACAGAAATGGGAATCAAATTGGAGCATGTCTTTCCACCCAGAAAAATGTCAGTTGTTAAGAGTAACAAAAAAACTAAAACAAATTAATTCCACTTATCTTATTCATGGCAAACCAGTAACACAGACTAAAAATGCAAAATACCTAGGTGTTATAATAAATGAAAAACTGTCATGGAATACATATATTGATGAAACTACAAAAAAAATCAAACAAAGCATTAGGATTTATTAAAAGAAATTTCTATAAATCAAATAAGAACATAAAACTAAAATGTTATTTAAAACTTTGGTTAGGCCAATAATAGAATATGCATCCTCCGTTTGGGACCCCACAACTCAAGAAAACATTAAGAAACTAGAACAGACACAAAATAGAGCAGTGCGATTCATAACAAACGAATATTCACATTTGACTAGAGTAACACCTTTAGTAAAATCACTAAATTTAGAAAGTCTTCAGGACAGAAGGCTCAAAAGTAAAGTAGCAATCATACATAAAACACTGAACCATAATCTTCAAATACAAAAACAAAATTTAATAAAATACTCTGAAAGACACAAAGATAAAGGCACATTCCTCGTCCCATATGCTAGGACAAATTTGTACAAATACTCCTTCTTCCCTAGTGCTATTAGAGCATGGAATGGGTTGCCTGAGCTAGCCAGGAAAACCAGTGACTTGGCAGAATTTAAGTCATTGGTTAATATGCATGACTAAATGTTTGACGCGTAGGACGTAATCATCTTCTTTTTTGAAGTAACGTCTGTATTATATAAGATAAGAAGATAATAGTATTTATCTTGAATCAGTTTGTTAATCTACATTATATGGGTATGATAGTTGTACATCTTCTACTAGATCAAGTTAAATATAGCTATCCTTTTTTAGATGTAATGTGAAATTGTATCTGATAGTATTTTTCATTCTTAGGTAGATCTTGATTACACTGCCTGGTTTTGTGGTTTGCACGAGACGGTTGACACAATGATCTGAAGTTCAAACTGCCATTTTCTACTGTCCGCTGCAAGATCTTGGCTGGAATGTAAAAGGAATGTCCAAAATATTTAAATGACAAACAGGATGGGAACTGATAATGAGGAATGTATGTCCAGTTTTTTTTTGTTTTTTTTTGTGTTTTTTTAATACAGATATGAAAGATGACATTACCCTAACTTAGAGTCATAGGAGTTTCATTAATTTTTTTACTCAGATGCTGAAACAGACATCTGGCATATTCCTATAATCAGTATCATGGCCTTTGTATACAACAAAATTGATTGGAACTCCTAGACTAGAAATATAATTCAAGATTTAAATAAGGCACTGGTCATAGTTTTAGAAAGTGTGGCTAGCATTCTGGTAAGATATTTTATTAATAATTAGAAATTAAATTAAATTTTATTTAATGATATTAAATTTCTTTTTTAAGAATTATGGTCCATTTTTTCCCCATTTGTGTACAAAGAAGGAAGACAGAGAGATGGAAAGACATCAAAGAATGGGCAGGTCTGCCAAGAAATGGTTTATCCAGGGCTAAGTACAGAGAGGAATATAGAAGGGCTGTTGACAGATCTTGTGTGGTGCCCCCATGGTTCAACAGACTAATTGATTGGTAATGGTAAGAATTTAATGTATTTTTTAAAAAAAATTGTGTTAATTACATTAAGGGACTAAATCAGTCTTTTTTTATTTCCAGAAAATAATACCAGGGTTATGCTCCTTTGACCATTGAGTTCCAGGATGAAGAATGAAAGACAGAGAGCAATGTGAAGACATGAAAGAATGGGCAGGTCTGCCATGAAATGGTTTATCCAGGGCTAAGTACAGAGAGGAATATAGAAGGGCTGTTGACAGATCTTGTGTGGTGCCCCCATGGTTCAACAGACTGATTGATAGGTAATGGTAAGAATTTAATGTATTTTGTAAACAAAATGGTGTTAATTACATTAAGGGACTTAATCACTCTTTTTTTAATTTTTACATTCATTTAATGTAATTATTTTATACAGTAATATATGATTTTTATCTTGGTAAATCATTTAAATATATATCCTGCTAATCAAACCAAAGAATCTTCTCAATACTTATTTAAAAATTTTAATTTTGTCTGCATGTAACAAATGTTTCACGAAAAGAAATGTACACTGTCCATCATTGATTATTTAAAACTGGGATTCATTCCTTCCTTGTCAAACAAGCCGTTGCCTAAGTGACTTTTTTAAAATAATGATACGAAACCAATTGCTAGAGGATCATCTGAGACAATGTCACCCTAACAAAATAGATAAAGATTTAAAAATTTTCTAGCACTCAAAGATAAAGTTAAGAATAGACCCACACAATCTCACTTCAACATCATATATATATAGAGAAGATGTTGGTTTGTGAGCATCTTACAATATCTCTTTACTTATAGCAAAATATGGAAACATAGGTAAAACATTGATTTTACCAGCCGTTGTAGTTGTGAAAACTGTTTTACACACACCTACATCTGATATTATTAAAAGAATTTCTTTAAACAAAAATACAGTTCAAGGGCACATCAGTGGCATGAGTTATCAAATTAAAAGCTTCTTATGTGATTCTTTGCAAAGGAAATATATACAGTTTGGGATCAGTTTGGAACCAGTGGCGTCACAGGCTCTGATGGGGTGTAGCGCTGTGTGCTGTAAACTGCCTAGGGGTTGCCAGCTCCTTATTTTTCCTCAGGGTTGACCCACGACAGCTTTCCCATGTTTGGGAATAGTTGCAAGGCAGCAGATTTTTAAATTCAGTTTTCCTTCTGCTATGTGGCTAATGAGCTCTTCCTGCTTGAAGCCTACCAGCTAAGGCGCCAGTTACTCGCCTTCGTCCCTTCCCCTTTAGTGAAAACAGTTCGGTGGACACGTGAAAGATACACGAGAAACTCTTTGCGAAAATTTTTACAATGATACTTAAAACAAATTAATTAATTAATATTTATTGTTTGAATGTCT
Organism: Biomphalaria glabrata; assembly: GCF_947242115.1. NCBI lineage: Eukaryota > Metazoa > Mollusca > Gastropoda > Planorbidae > Biomphalaria > Biomphalaria glabrata. The sequence continues at coordinate 67,382 of NW_026602934.1, forward strand.
TCTTTATAGAATGTATGAAACATGACATCCATAGGAACAGATGATAAGCCTGGGTAAAAAAACATTTCCAGTGTGTTTGATGATTCCAGCAATACATATTAAATTGGTTAAATTTGAATTTTATCAATAAAAATGAAATATTATTTAATACTTATATGTATTTTTAAATTGCATTTTACTCTTCAACTCACTAAAATTAGAAATTAGTTTTCAAATAAATTGAAAAAAAAAAGCAATATAAGTTAAGCAGGGGGTCTACCAAAAAGCAGAAAACATGGCAAGGGGTCTACGAAACAAAAAAGTTTGGGAACCACTGGTCTACAGTGAAGTCAGTCCCGCAATAGTGAATTCTCAAAAAAAAAAAAAAAAAAAATTTAGAACAAAATTTATCTAAAAAAATTTAAAAAAAAAAAAAAAAAAAAAATTTACTAAAAAAAAAAAAAAAAAAATTAAACAAAAAAAATTTTATAAAAAAAAAATAAAAAATTTACTAAAAAAAAAAAAAAAAAAAAAAAAATTAAAAAAAAAAAAAAAAAAAAAATTAAAAAAAAAAAAAAAAAAAAAAAATTAAAAAAAAAAAAAAAAAAAAAATTTACTGAATGTTTGGGAACCACTGGTCTACAGTGAAATCAGTCTTGGGATAGTGAAATCTCAAAAAAAAAAAAAAAAATTTAAAACAAAATTTATCTAAAGAAATTACAAAAAAAAAAATTTATCTAAAAAAAAAATTGAAAAAAAAAAATTAAAAAAAATTTTTTTTTATAAAAAAAACAAAAAAAAAAAAAAAAAAATTTTACTAAAATTTTGGGAACCACTGGTCTACAGTGAAGTTAGTCCCAAGATAGTCAATTCTCGGAAAAGAAAAATAAAACAAATTTTTAAAAAAATTATAAAAAATTTTTTATAAAAGTTTGGGAACCACTGGTCTACAGTGAAGTCAGTACCGGGAAAGTCAATTCTCGAAAAAAAAAAAAAATTAAAAAAAAAAAAAAAAATTTATCTAAAAAAAATAAAAAAATAAATAAAAATAAAAATTAAAAAAAATTTATCAAAAAAAAAAAATACAAAAAAAAAAAATATAAGTTAAGCAGGGGTTTTACCGAAAAGCAGAAAACATGGCAAGGGGTCTACGAGACAAAAAAATTTGGGAACCACTGCTCTAGATCTACATATTTAATATTAGAATCATCATTAGAGTTTGTCTAGTAGAGTCTAGAAAAGAATGTATAGATTACTATAGTCCTAGTATTCTAGATTATTAGTCTAGATCTAACTTAAAATTTTCAATAAATATTCTGGATTTCTTCAGCTTGGTCCATGTCAATCCTATCGTCTTTGCCTTATGGTCTACCGTTCTTCTGTTTTCTTTGCTTTGAAATCTAGATTGACTAGATCTACACAATGTCAATATAATTTCTAGATCTATATATCTAAGACTAATTAGTATGGGCTTAATATTACTGTATTATTTAGTTTAACTACAATTTTTCAGGTCAACAGCATTACAGTAAGCACTGGTACAGCGTACCGGCACTTTTTTCAATGCAGCGAAAAAGTTACTTTTGTATTTAAAAGTTTATTATTTATTTATTAGTTGTTAAAAGGCAATCCATCACTGAGCTCCGGCACCTATTTCTTTACAAAAAAGCACTGATTACCTGTATATTCTTTAACAATAACGGTTTACTATTCTCAGGAATTAGTCATTCAAAAGACGGTGAGGAAAAGAATGGTCGACAAACCTTGTGTGGTGCCTTAACAGTCCATCAGACTAAGGGATAGATAAAGGTGAATTTAATTTATATTTTGATCTATATAAGTTGATTTACTGGACTAAAAATCTAGATATTGGTAAAACTTTGCTATTCTATTCTAAATCTAGTGTGACATTCCATATTTTTTATTCTGATTTTAGATAGATCTTGATTAGATCTAGATCCCATATGTATAGGACTTAGCACTAGATCTCTAGAAATTATTGTATATGATGCTAGATCTAGAAAATCTAGACTTGATCATAGAAATCTTCAAGAAAAATAATGAACTAACCTAGACAGATCTCTTGAATTACATTGTAAATCATCTTGTTGAATTATCTCCACCACCTTCAGTCAATAGACAACTATGGCTCATACGAGAACAAGAGCCTCTGCGTTGGCATCGACTATTTTCCAATCCTTTCTGTTCAGCTTCATCCATATTAAAATACATTTTAAAGGTTTTAATTACTTAATAGAAAAGATCTAGAATTTTAATAAGAATCTAGTCTATCTAGATCTAAAATTCTAGATCCACCCAATTTTATGTATACAAGTAGTATGGGTGTAGGATTGGCTTAATATAATAGTGAACAAATAGATGCTATCTTACTAGATTTTTCTAAGGCTTTTGACAAAGTTCACCACCATAGTTTGCTTAAAAAATTAAAATATTTCGGCATTAATGGTCCACTGCATCAGTGGATTAAGGACTTTCTGATAGGGAGAGAACAAACTGTAATAATAAATGGCTCTAAATCAACACCGATAATAGTAAACTCAGGTGTACCTCAAGGAACAGTCTTGGGTCCACTACTATTTTTAATTTACATAAATGATTTACCAAATTGCATTACTTCAGGAACAAAAGTCAGATTATTTGCAGACGATTGCATAATATATAGAACAATAAAAACAACACAAGACACAGATATTTTACAAAGAGAATTAGATGAATTACAGAAATGGGAATCAAATTGGAGCATGTCTTTCCACCCAGAAAAATGTCAGTTGTTAAGAGTAACAAAAAAACTAAAACAAATTAATTCCACTTATCTTATTCATGGCAAACCAGTAACACAGACTAAAAATGCAAAATACCTAGGTGTTATAATAAATGAAAAACTGTCATGGAATACATATATTGATGAAACTACAAAAAAAATCAAACAAAGCATTAGGATTTATTAAAAGAAATTTCTATAAATCAAATAAGAACATAAAACTAAAATGTTATTTAAAACTTTGGTTAGGCCAATAATAGAATATGCATCCTCCGTTTGGGACCCCACAACTCAAGAAAACATTAAGAAACTAGAACAGACACAAAATAGAGCAGTGCGATTCATAACAAACGAATATTCACATTTGACTAGAGTAACACCTTTAGTAAAATCACTAAATTTAGAAAGTCTTCAGGACAGAAGGCTCAAAAGTAAAGTAGCAATCATACATAAAACACTGAACCATAATCTTCAAATACAAAAACAAAATTTAATAAAATACTCTGAAAGACACAAAGATAAAGGCACATTCCTCGTCCCATATGCTAGGACAAATTTGTACAAATACTCCTTCTTCCCTAGTGCTATTAGAGCATGGAATGGGTTGCCTGAGCTAGCCAGGAAAACCAGTGACTTGGCAGAATTTAAGTCATTGGTTAATATGCATGACTAAATGTTTGACGCGTAGGACGTAATCATCTTCTTTTTTGAAGTAACATCTGTATTATATAAGATAAGAAGATAATAGTATTTATCTTGAATCAGTTTGTTAATCTACATTATATGGGTATGATAGTTGTACATCTTCTACTAGATCAAGTTAAATATAGCTATCCTTTTTTAGATGTAATGTGAAATTGTATCTGATAGTATTTTTCATTCTTAGGTAGATCTTGATTACACTGCCTGGTTTTGTGGTTAGCACGAGACGGTTGACACAATGATCTGAAGTTCAAACTGCCATTTTCTACTGTCCGCTGCAAGATCTTGGCTGGAATGTAAAAGGAATGTCCAAAATATTTAAATGACAAACAGGATGGGAACTGATAATGAGCAATGTATGTCCAGTTTTTTTTTGTTTTTTTTTGTGTTTTTTTAATACAGATATGAAAGATGACATTACCCTAACTTAGAGTCATAGGAGTTTCATTAATTTATTTACTCAGATGCTGAAACAGACATCTGGCATATTCCTATAATCAGTATCATGGCCTTTGTATACAACAAAATTGATTGGAACTCCTAGACTAGAAATATAATTCAAGATTTAAATAAGGCACTGGTCATAGTTTTAGAAAGTGTGGCTAGCATTCTGGTAAGATATTTTATTAATAATTAGAAATTAAATTAAATTTTATTTAATGATATTAAATTTCTTTTTTAAGAATTATGGTCCATTTTTTCCCCATTTGTGTACAAAGAAGGAAGACAGAGAGATGGAAAGACATCAAAGAATGGGCAGGTCTGCCAAGAAATGGTTTATCCAGGGCTAAGTACAGAGAGGAATATAGAAGGGCTGTTGACAGATCTTGTGTGGTGGCCCCATGGTTCAACAGACTGATTGATAGGTAATGGTAAGAATTTAATGTATTTTGTAAACAAAATGGTGTTAATTACATTAAGGGACTTAATCACTCTTTTTTTAATTTTTACATTCATTTAATGTAATTATTTTATACAGTAATATATGATTGTTATCTTGGTAAATCATTTAAATATATATCCTGCTAATCAAACCAAAGAATCTTCTCAATACTTATTTAAAAATTTTAATTTTGTCTGCATGTAACAAATGTTTCACGAAAAGAAATGTACACTGTCCATCATTGATTATTTAAAACTGGGATTCATTCCTTCCTTGTCAAACAAGCCGTTGCCTAAGTGACTTTTTAAAAATAATGATACGAAACCAATTGCTAGAGGATCATCTGAGACAATGTCACCCTAACAAAATAGATAAAGATTTAAAAATTTTCTAGCACTCAAAGATAAAGTTAAGAATAGACCCACACAATCTCACTTCAACATCATATATATATAGAGAAGATGTTGGTTTGTGAGCATCTTACAATATCTCTTTACTTATAGCAAAATATGGAAACATAGGTAAAACATTGATTTTACCAGCCGTTGTAGTTGTGAAAACTGTTTTACACACACCTACATCTGATATTATTAAAAGAATTTCTTTAAACAAAAATACAGTTCAAGGGCACATCGGTGGCATGAGTTATCAAATTAAAAGCTTCTTATGTGATTCTTTGCAAAGGAAATATATACAGTTTGGGATCAGTTTGGAACCAGTGGCGTCACAGGCTCTGATGGGGTGTAGCGCTGTGTGCTGTAAACTGCCTAGGGGTTGCCAGCTCCTTATTTTTCCTCAGGGTTGACCCACGACAGCTTTCCCATGTTTGGGAATAGTTGCAAGGCAGCAGATTTTTAAATTCAGTTTTCCTTCTGCTATGTGGCTAATGAGCTCTTCCTGCTTGAAGCCTACCAGCTAAGGCGCCAGTTACTCGCCTTCGTCCCTTCCCCTTTAGTGAAAACAGTTCGGTGGACACGTGAAAGATACACGAGAAACTCTTTGCGAAAATTTTTACAATGATACTTAAAACAAATTAATTAATTAATATTTATTGTTTGAATGTCTTCTTTATAGAATGTATGAAACATGACATCCATAGGAACAGATGATAAGCCTGGGTAAAAAAACATTTCCAGTGTGTTTGATGATTCCAGCAATACATATTAAATTGGTTAAATTTGAATTTTATCAATAAAAATGAAATATTATTTAATACTTATATGTATTTTTAAATTGCATTTTACTCTTCAACTCACTAAAATTAGAAATTAGTTTTCAAATAAATTGAAAAAAAAAAGCAATATAAGTTAAGCAGGGGGTCTACCAAAAAGCAGAAAACATGGCAAGGGGTCTACGAAACAAAAAAGTTTGGGAACCACTGGTCTACAGTGAAGTCAGTCCCGCAATAGTGAATTCTCAAAAAAAAAAAAAAAAAAAATTTAGAACAAAATTTATCTAAAAAAATTTAAAAAAAAAAAAAAAAAAAAAATTTACTAAAAAAAAAAAAAAAAAAATTAAACAAAAAAAATTTTATAAAAAAAAAATAAAAAATTTACTAAAAAAAAAAAAAAAAAAAAAAAAATTAAAAAAAAAAAAAAAAAAAAAATTAAAAAAAAAAAAAAAAAAAAAAAATTAAAAAAAAAAAAAAAAAAAAAATTTACTGAATGTTTGGGAACCACTGGTCTACAGTGAAATCAGTCTTGGGATAGTGAAATCTCAAAAAAAAAAAAAAAATTTAAAACAAAATTTATCTAAAGAAATTACAAAAAAAAAAATTTATCTAAAAAAAAAATTGAAAAAAAAAAATTAAAAAAAATTTTTTTTTATAAAAAAAACAAAAAAAAAAAAAAAAAATTTTACTAAAATTTTGGGAACCACTGGTCTACAGTGAAGTTAGTCCCAAGATAGTCAATTCTCGGAAAAAAAAAATAAAAAAAATTTTTAAAAAAATTATAAAAAATTTTTTATAAAAGTTTGGGAACCACTGGTCTACAGTGAAGTCAGTACCGGGAAAGTCAATTCTCGAAAAAAAAAAAAATTAAAAAAAAAAAAAAAAATTTATCTAAAAAAAATAAAAAAATAAATAAAAATAAAAATTAAAAAAAATTTATCAAAAAAAAAAAATACAAAAAAAAAAAAATATAAGTTAAGCAGGGGTTTTACCGAAAAGCAGAAAACATGGCAAGGGGTCTACGAGACAAAAAAATTTGGGAACCACTGCTCTAGATCTACATATTTAATATTAGAATCATCATTAGAGTTTGTCTAGTAGAGTCTAGAAAAGAATGTATAGATTACTATAGTCCTAGTATTCTAGATTATTAGTCTAGATCTAACTTAAAATTTTCAATAAATATTCTGGATTTCTTCAGCTTGGTCCATGTCAATCCTATCGTCTTTGCCTTATGGTCTACCGTTCTTCTGTTTTCTTTGCTTTGAAATCTAGATTGACTAGATCTACACAATGTCAATATAATTTCTAGATCTATATATCTAAGACTAATTAGTATGGGCTTAATATTACTGTATTATTTAGTTTAACTACAATTTTTCAGGTCAGCAGCATTACAGTAAGCACTGGTACAGCGTACCGGCACTTTTTTCAATGCAGCGAAAAAGTTACTTTTGTATTTAAAAGTTTATTATTTATTTATTAGTTGTTAAAAGGCAATCCATCACTGAGCTCCGGCACCTATTTCTTTACAAAAAAGCACTGATTACCTGTATATTCTTTAACAATAACGGTTTACTATTCTCAGGAATTAGTCATTCAAAAGACGGTGAGGAAAAGAATGGTCGACAAACCTTGTGTGGTGCCTTAACAGTCCATCAGACTAAGGGATAGATAAAGGTGAATTTAATTTATATTTTGATCTATATAAGTTGATTTACTGGACTAAAAATCTAGATATTGGTAAAACTTTGCTATTCTATTCTAAATCTAGTGTGACATTCCATATTTTTTATTCTGATTTTAGATAGATCTTGATTAGATCTAGATCCCATATGTATAGGACTTAGCACTAGATCTCTAGAAATTATTGTATATGATGCTAGATCTAGAAAATCTAGACTTGATCATAGAAATCTTCAAGAAAAATAATGAACTAACCTAGACAGATCTCTTGAATTACATTGTAAATCATCTTGTTGAATTATCTCCACCACCTTCAGTCAATAGACAACTATGGCTCATACGAGAACAAGAGCCTCTGCGTTGGCATCGACTATTTTCCAATCCTTTCTGTTCAGCTTCATCCATATTAAAATACATTTTAAAGGTTTTAATTACTTAATAGAAAAGATCTAGAATTTTAATAAGAATCTAGTCTATCTAGATCTAAAATTCTAGATCCACCCAATTTTATGTATACAAGTAGTATGGGTGTAGGATTGGCTTAATATAATAGTGAACAAATAGATGCTATCTTACTAGATTTTTCTAAGGCTTTTGACAAAGTTCACCACCATAGTTTGCTTAAAAAATTAAAATATTTCGGCATTAATGGTCCACTGCATCAGTGGATTAAGGACTTTCTGATAGGGAGAGAACAAACTGTAATAATAAATGGCTCTAAATCAACACCGATAATAGTAAACTCAGGTGTACCTCAAGGAACAGTCTTGGGTCCACTACTATTTTTAATTTACATAAATGATTTACCAAATTGCATTACTTCAGGAACAAAAGTCAGATTATTTGCAGACGATTGCATAATATATAGAACAATAAAAACAACACAAGACACAGATATTTTACAAAGAGAATTAGATGAATTACAGAAATGGGAATCAAATTGGAGCATGTCTTTCCACCCAGAAAAATGTCAGTTGTTAAGAGTAACAAAAAAACTAAAACAAATTAATTCCACTTATCTTATTCATGGCAAACCAGTAACACAGACTAAAAATGCAAAATACCTAGGTGTTATAATAAATGAAAAACTGTCATGGAATACATATATTGATGAAACTACAAAAAAAATCAAACAAAGCATTAGGATTTATTAAAAGAAATTTCTATAAATCAAATAAGAACATAAAACTAAAATGTTATTTAAAACTTTGGTTAGGCCAATAATAGAATATGCATCCTCCGTTTGGGACCCCACAACTCAAGAAAACATTAAGAAACTAGAACAGACACAAAATAGAGCAGTGCGATTCATAACAAACGAATATTCACATTTGACTAGAGTAACACCTTTAGTAAAATCACTAAATTTAGAAAGTCTTCAGGACAGAAGGCTCAAAAGTAAAGTAGCAATCATACATAAAACACTGAACCATAATCTTCAAATACAAAAACAAAATTTAATAAAATACTCTGAAAGACACAAAGATAAAGGCACATTCCTCGTCCCATATGCTAGGACAAATTTGTACAAATACTCCTTCTTCCCTAGTGCTATTAGAGCATGGAATGGGTTGCCTGAGCTAGCCAGGAAAACCAGTGACTTGGCAGAATTTAAGTCATTGGTTAATATGCATGACTAAATGTTTGACGCGTAGGACGTAATCATCTTCTTTTTTGAAGTAACGTCTGTATTATATAAGATAAGAAGATAATAGTATTTATCTTGAATCAGTTTGTTAATCTACATTATATGGGTATGATAGTTGTACATCTTCTACTAGATCAAGTTAAATATAGCTATCCTTTTTTAGATGTAATGTGAAATTGTATCTGATAGTATTTTTCATTCTTAGGTAGATCTTGATTACACTGCCTGGTTTTGTGGTTAGCACGAGACGGTTGACACAATGATCTGAAGTTCAAACTGCCATTTTCTACTGTCCGCTGCAAGATCTTGGCTGGAATGTAAAAGGAATGTCCAAAATATTTAAATGACAAACAGGATGGGAACTGATATTGAGGAATGTATGTCCAGTTTTTTTTTGTTTTTTTTTTGTGTTTTTTTAATACAGATATGAAAGATGACATTACCCTAACTTAGAGTCATAGGAGTTTCATTAATTTATTTACTCAGATGCTGAAACAGACATCTGGCATATTCCTATAATCAGTATCATGGCCTTTGTATACAACAAAATTGATTGGAACTCCTAGACTAGAAATATAATTCAAGATTTAAATAAGGCACTGGTCATAGTTTTAGAAAGTGTGGCTAGCATTCTGGTAAGATATTTTATTAATAATTAGAAATTAAATTAAATTTTATTTAATGATATTAAATTTCTTTTTTAAGAATTATGGTCCATTTTTTCCCCATTTGTGTACAAAGAAGGAAGACAGAGAGATGGAAAGACATCAAAGAATGGGCAGGTCTGCCAAGAAATGGTTTATCCAGGGCTAAGTACAGAGAGGAATATAGAAGGGCTGTTGACAGATCTTGTGTGGTGCCCCCATGGTTCAACAGACTAATTGATTGGTAATGGTAAGAATTTAATGTATTTTTTAAAAAAAATTGTGTTAATTACATTAAGGGACTAAATCAGTCTTTTTTTATTTCCAGAAAATAATACCAGGGTTATGCTCCTTTGACCATTGAGTTCCAGGATGAAGAATGAAAGACAGAGAGCAATGTGAAGACATGAAAGAATGGGCAGGTCTGCCATGAAATGGTTTATCCAGGGCTAAATACAGAGAGAAATATAGAAGGGCTGTTGACAGATCTTGTGTGGTGGCCCCATGGTTCAACAGACTGATTGATAGGTAATGGTAAGAATTTAATGTATTTTGTAAACAAAATGGTGTTAATTACATTAAGGGACTTAATCACTCTTTTTTTAATTTTTACATTCATTTAATGTAATTATTTTATACAGTAATATATGATTTTTATCTTGGTAAATCATTTAAATATATATCCTGCTAATCAAACCAAAGAATCTTCTCAATACTTATTTAAAAATTTTAATTTTGTCTGCATGTAACAAATGTTTCACGAAAAGAAATGTACACTGTCCATCATTGATTATTTAAAACTGGGATTCATTCCTTCCTTGTCAAACAAGCCGTTGCCTAAGTGACTTTTTTAAAATAATGATACGAAACCAATTGCTAGAGGATCATCTGAGACAATGTCACCCTAACAAAATAGATAAAGATTTAAAAATTTTCTAGCACTCAAAGATAAAGTTAAGAATAGACCCACACAATCTCACTTCAACATCATATATATATAGAGAAGATGTTGGTTTGTGAGCATCTTACAATATCTCTTTACTTATAGCAAAATATGGAAACATAGGTAAAACATTGATTTTACCAGCCGTTGTAGTTGTGAAAACTGTTTTACACACACCTACATCTGATATTATTAAAAGAATTTCTTTAAACAAAAATACAGTTCAAGGGCACATCAGTGGCATGAGTTATCAAATTAAAAGCTTCTTATGTGATTCTTTGCAAAGGAAATATATACAGTTTGGGATCAGTTTGGAACCAGTGGCGTCACAGGCTCTGATGGGGTGTAGCGCTGTGTGCTGTAAACTGCCTAGGGGTTGCCAGCTCCTTATTTTTCCTCAGGGTTGACCCACGACAGCTTTCCCATGTTTGGGAATAGTTGCAAGGCAGCAGATTTTTAAATTCAGTTTTCCTTCTGCTATGTGGCTAATGAGCTCTTCCTGCTTGAAGCCTACCAGCTAAGGCGCCAGTTACTCGCCTTCGTCCCTTCCCCTTTAGTGAAAACAGTTCGGTGGACACGTGAAAGATACACGAGAAACTCTTTGCGAAAATTTTTACAATGATACTTAAAACAAATTAATTAATTAATATTTATTGTTTGAATGTCTTCTTTATAGAATGTATGAAACATGACATCCATAGGAACAGATGATAAGCCTGGGTAAAAAAACATTTCCAGTGTGTTTGATGATTCCAGCAATACATATTAAATTGGTTAAATTTGAATTTTATCAATAAAAATGAAATATTATTTAATACTTATATGTATTTTTAAATTGCATTTTACTCTTCAACTCACTAAAATTAGAAATTAGTTTTCAAATAAATTGAAAAAAAAAAAGCAATATAAGTTAAGCAGGGGGTCTACCAAAAAGCAGAAAACATGGCAAGGGGTCTACGAAACAAAAAAGTTTGGGAACCACTGGTCTACAGTGAAGTCAGTCCCGCAATAGTGAATTCTCAAAAAAAAAAAAAAAAAAAATTTAGAACAAAATTTATCTAAAAAAATTTAAAAAAAAAAAAAAAAAAAAAAATTTACTAAAAAAAAAAAAAAAAAAATTAAACAAAAAAAATTTTATAAAAAAAAAATAAAAAATTTACTAAAAAAAAAAAAAAAAAAAAAAAAAATTAAAAAAAAAAAAAAAAAAAAAATTAAAAAAAAAAAAAAAAAAAAAAAATTAAAAAAAAAAAAAAAAAAAAAATTTACTGAATGTTTGGGAACCACTGGTCTACAGTGAAATCAGTCTTGGGATAGTGAAATCTCAAAAAAAAAAAAAAAATTTAAAACAAAATTTATCTAAAGAAATTACAAAAAAAAAAATTTATCTAAAAAAAAAATTGAAAAAAAAAAATTAAAAAAAATTTTTTTTTATAAAAAAAACAAAAAAAAAAAAAAAAAATTTTACTAAAATTTTGGGAACCACTGGTCTACAGTGAAGTTAGTCCCAAGATAGTCAATTCTCGGAAAAAAAAAATAAAAAAAATTTTTAAAAAAATTATAAAAAATTTTTTATAAAAGTTTGGGAACCACTGGTCTACAGTGAAGTCAGTACCGGGAAAGTCAATTCTCGAAAAAAAAAAAAAATTAAAAAAAAAAAAAAAAATTTATCTAAAAAAAATAAAAAAATAAATAAAAATAAAAATTAAAAAAAATTTATCAAAAAAAAAAAATACAAAAAAAAAAAATATAAGTTAAGCAGGGGTTTTACCGAAAAGCAGAAAACATGGCAAGGGGTCTACGAGACAAAAAAATTTGGGAACCACTGCTCTAGATCTACATATTTAATATTAGAATCATCATTAGAGTTTGTCTAGTAGAGTCTAGAAAAGAATGTATAGATTACTATAGTCCTAGTATTCTAGATTATTAGTCTAGATCTAACTTAAAATTTTCAATAAATATTCTGGATTTCTTCAGCTTGGTCCATGTCAATCCTATCGTCTTTGCCTTATGGTCTACCGTTCTTCTGTTTTCTTTGCTTTGAAATCTAGATTGACTAGATCTACACAATGTCAATATAATTTCTAGATCTATATATCTAAGACTAATTAGTATGGGCTTAATATTACTGTATTATTTAGTTTAACTACAATTTTTCAGGTCAGCAGCATTACAGTAAGCACTGGTACAGCGTACCGGCACTTTTTTCAATGCAGCGAAAAAGTTACTTTTGTATTTAAAAGTTTATTATTTATTTATTAGTTGTTAAAAGGCAATCCATCACTGAGCTCCGGCACCTATTTCTTTACAAAAAAGCACTGATTACCTTTATATTCTTTAACAATAACGGTTTACTATTCTCAGGAATTAGTCATTCAAAAGACGGTGAGGAAAAGAATGGTCGACAAACCTTGTGTGGTGCCTTAACAGTCCATCAGACTAAGGGATAGATAAAGGTGAATTTAATTTATATTTTGATCTATATAAGTTGATTTACTGGACTAAAAATCTAGATATTGGTAAAACTTTGCTATTCTATTCTAAATCTAGTGTGACATTCCATATTTTTTATTCTGATTTTAGATAGATCTTGATTAGATCTAGATCCCATATGTATAGGACTTAGCACTAGATCTCTAGAAATTATTGTATATGATGCTAGATCTAGAAAATCTAGACTTGATCATAGAAATCTTCAAGAAAAATAATGAACTAACCTAGACAGATCTCTTGAATTACATTGTAAATCATCTTGTTGAATTATCTCCACCACCTTCAGTCAATAGACAACTATGGCTCATACGAGAACAAGAGCCTCTGCGTTGGCATCGACTATTTTCCAATCCTTTCTGTTCAGCTTCATCCATATTAAAATACATTTTAAAGGTTTTAATTACTTAATAGAAAAGATCTAGAATTTTAATAAGAATCTAGTCTATCTAGATCTAAAATTCTAGATCCACCCAATTTTATGTATACAAGTAGTATGGGTGTAGGATTGGCTTAATATAATAGTGAACAAATAGATGCTATCTTACTAGATTTTTCTAAGGCTTTTGACAAAGTTCACCACCATAGTTTGCTTAAAAAATTAAAATATTTCGGCATTAATGGTCCACTGCATCAGTGGATTAAGGACTTTCTGATAGGGAGAGAACAAACTGTAATAATAAATGGCTCTAAATCAACACCGATAATAGTAAACTCAGGTGTACCTCAAGGAACAGTCTTGGGTCCACTACTATTTTTAATTTACATAAATGATTTACCAAATTGCATTACTTCAGGAACAAAAGTCAGATTATTTGCAGACGATTGCATAATATATAGAACAATAAAAACAACACAAGACACAGATATTTTACAAAGAGAATTAGATGAATTACAGAAATGGGAATCAAATTGGAGCATGTCTTTCCACCCAGAAAAATGTCAGTTGTTAAGAGTAACAAAAAAACTAAAACAAATTAATTCCACTTATCTTATTCATGGCAAACCAGTAACACAGACTAAAAATGCAAAATACCTAGGTGTTATAATAAATGAAAAACTGTCATGGAATACATATATTGATGAAACTACAAAAAAAATCAAACAAAGCATTAGGATTTATTAAAAGAAATTTCTATAAATCAAATAAGAACATAAAACTAAAATGTTATTTAAAACTTTGGTTAGGCCAATAATAGAATATGCATCCTCCGTTTGGGACCCCACAACTCAAGAAAACATTAAGAAACTAGAACAGACACAAAATAGAGCAGTGCGATTCATAACAAACGAATATTCACATTTGACTAGAGTAACACCTTTAGTAAAATCACTAAATTTAGAAAGTCTTCAGGACAGAAGGCTCAAAAGTAAAGTAGCAATCATACATAAAACACTGAACCATAATCTTCAAATACAAAAACAAAATTTAATAAAATACTCTGAAAGACACAAAGATAAAGGCACATTCCTCGTCCCATATGCTAGGACAAATTTGTACAAATACTCCTTCTTCCCTAGTGCTATTAGAGCATGGAATGGGTTGCCTGAGCTAGCCAGGAAAACCAGTGACTTGGCAGAATTTAAGTCATTGGTTAATATGCATGACTAAATGTTTGACGCGTAGGACGTAATCATCTTCTTTTTTGAAGTAACGTCTGTATTATATAAGATAAGAAGATAATAGTATTTATCTTGAATCAGTTTGTTAATCTACATTATATGGGTATGATAGTTGTACATCTTCTACTAGATCAAGTTAAATATAGCTATCCTTTTTTAGATGTAATGTGAAATTGTATCTGATAGTATTTTTCATTCTTAGGTAGATCTTGATTACACTGCCTGGTTTTGTGGTTAGCACGAGACGGTTGACACAATGATCTGAAGTTCAAACTGCCATTTTCTACTGTCCGCTGCAAGATCTTGGCTGGAATGTAAAAGGAATGTCCAAAATATTTAAATGACAAACAGGATGGGAACTGATAATGAGGAATGTATGTCCAGTTTTTTTTTGTTTTTTTTTTGTGTTTTTTTAATACAGATATGAAAGATGACATTACCCTAACTTAGAGTCATAGGAGTTTCATTAATTTATTTACTCAGATGCTGAAACAGACATCTGGCATATTCCTATAATCAGTATCATGGCCTTTGTATACAACAAAATTGATTGGAACTCCTAGACTAGAAATATAATTCAAGATTTAAATAAGGCACTGGTCATAGTTTTAGAAAGTGTGGCTAGCATTCTGGTAAGATATTTTATTAATAATTAGAAATTAAATTAAATTTTATTTAATGATATTAAATTTCTTTTTTAAGAATTATGGTCCATTTTTTCCCCATTTGTGTACAAAGAAGGAAGACAGAGAGATGGAAAGACATCAAAGAATGGGCAGGTCTGCAAAGAAATGGTTTATCCAGGGCTAAGTACAGAGAGGAATATAGAAGGGCTGTTGACAGATCTTGTGTGGTGCCCCCATGGTTCAACAGACTAATTGATTGGTAATGGTAAGAATTTAATGTATTTTTTAAAAAAAATTGTGTTAATTACATTAAGGGACTAAATCAGTCTTTTTTTATTTCCAGAAAATAATACCAGGGTTATGCTCCTTTGACCATTGAGTTCCAGGATGAAGAATGAAAGACAGAGAGCAATGTGAAGACATGAAAGAATGGGCAGGTCTGCCATGAAATGGTTTATCCAGGGCTAAATACAGAGAGAAATATAGAAGGGCTGTTGACAGATCTTGTGTGGTGGCCCCATGGTTCAACAGACTGATTGATAGGTAATGGTAAGAATTTAATGTATTTTGTAAACAAAATGGTGTTAATTACATTAAGGGACTTAATCACTCTTTTTTTAATTTTTACATTCATTTAATGTAATTATTTTATACAGTAATATATGATTTTTATCTTGGTAAATCATTTAAATATATATCCTGCTAATCAAACCAAAGAATCTTCTCAATACTTATTTAAAAATTTTAATTTTGTCTGCATGTAACAAATGTTTCACGAAAAGAAATGTACACTGTCCATCATTGATTATTTAAAACTGGGATTCATTCCTTCCTTGTCAAACAAGCCGTTGCCTAAGTGACTTTTTTAAAATAATGATACGAAACCAATTGCTAGAGGATCATCTGAGACAATGTCACCCTAACAAAATAGATAAAGATTTAAAAATTTTCTAGCACTCAAAGATAAAGTTAAGAATAGACCCACACAATCTCACTTCAACATCATATATATATAGAGAAGATGTTGGTTTGTGAGCATCTTACAATATCTCTTTACTTATAGCAAAATATGGAAACATAGGTAAAACATTGATTTTACCAGCCGTTGTAGTTGTGAAAACTGTTTTACACACACCTACATCTGATATTATTAAAAGAATTTCTTTAAACAAAAATACAGTTCAAGGGCACATCAGTGGCATGAGTTATCAAATTAAAAGCTTCTTATGTGATTCTTTGCAAAGGAAATATATACAGTTTGGGATCAGTTTGGAACCAGTGGCGTCACAGGCTCTGATGGGGTGTAGCGCTGTGTGCTGTAAACTGCCTAGGGGTTGCCAGCTCCTTATTTTTCCTCAGGGTTGACCCACGACAGCTTTCCCATGTTTGGGAATAGTTGCAAGGCAGCAGATTTTTAAATTCAGTTTTCCTTCTGCTATGTGGCTAATGAGCTCTTCCTGCTTGAAGCCTACCAGCTAAGGCGCCAGTTACTCGCCTTTGTCCCTTCCCCTTTAGTGAAAACAGTTCGGTGGACACGTGAAAGATACACGAGAAACTCTTTGCGAAAATTTTTACAATGATACTTAAAACAAATTAATTAATTAATATTTATTGTTTGAATGTCTTCTTTATAGAATGTATGAAACATGACATCCATAGGAACAGATGATAAGCCTGGGTAAAAAAACATTTCCAGTGTGTTTGATGATTCCAGCAATACATATTAAATTGGTTAAATTTGAATTTTATCAATAAAAATGAGTTATTATTTAATACTTATGTGTATTTTTAAATTGCATTTTACTCTTCAACTCACTAAAATTAGAAATTAGTTTTCAAATAAATTGAAAAAAAAAAGCAATATAAGTTAAGCAGATGGTCTACCAAAAAGCAGAAAACATGGCAAGGGGTCTACGAAACAAAAAAGTTTGGGAACCACTGGTCTACAGTGAAGTCAGTCCCGCAATAGTGAATTCTCAAAAAAAGAAAAAAAAAATTTAAAACAAAATTTATCTAAAAAAATTTAAAAAAAAAAAATTTACTAAAAAAAAAAAAAATTTTACTAATAAAAAAAAAAAAAAAAATTAAAAAAAAATTTTATAAAAAAAAAAAAAAAATTTTACTAAAAAAAAAAAAAAAAAAAAATTAAAAAAAAAAAAAAAAAAAAAAAAAAAAAAATTAAAAAAAAAATTAAAAAAAAAAAAAAAAACAAAAAAAAAAAAAATTTAAAATTTACTGAATGTTTGGGAACCACTGGTGTACAGTGAAATCAGTCCTGGGATAGTGAATTCTCAAAAAAAAAAAAAAAAAATTTAAAACAAAATTTATCTAAAGAAATTACAAAAAAAAATTTATCTAAAAAAAAAAATTGAAAAAAAAAAATTAAAAAAATTTTTTTTTGTAAAAAAAACAACAAAAAAAAAAAAAAAAAATTTTACTAAAATTTTGGGAACCACTGGTCTACAGTGAAGTTAGTCCCAAGATAGTCAATTCTCGGAAAAAAAAAAATAAAAAAATTTTTAAAAAAATTATAAAAATTTTTTTATAAAAGTTTGGGAACCACTGGTCAACAGTGAAGTCAGTACCGGGAAAGTCAATTCTCGAAAAAAAAAAATTTAAAAAAAAAAAAAAAAAATTATCTAAAAAAAATAAAAAAATAAATAAAAATAAAAATTAAAAAAAATTTATCTAAAAAAAAAAATTCAAAAAAAAAAAAAATAAGTTAAGCAGGGGTTTTACCAAAAAGCAGAAAACTTGGCAAGGGGTCTTTGAGACAAAAAAATTTGGGAACCACTGCTCTAGATCTACATATTTAATATTAGAATCATCATTAGAGTTTGTCTAGTAGAGTCTAGAAAAGAATGTATAGATTACTATAGTCCTAGTATTCTAGATTATTAGTCTAGATCTAACTTAAAATTTTCAATAAATATTCTGGATTTCTTCAGCTTGGTCCATGTCAATCCTATCGTCTTTGCCTTATGGTCTACCGTTCTTCTGTTTTCTTTGCTTTGAAATCTAGATTGACTAGATCTACACAATGTCAATATCATTTCTAGATCTATATATCTAAGACTAATTAGTATGGGCTTAATATTACTGTATTATTTAGTTTAACTACAATTTTTTAGGTCAGCAGCATTACAGTAAGCACTGGTACAGCGTACCGGCACTTTTTTCAATGCAGCGAAAAAGTTACTTTTGTATTTAAAAGTTTATTATTTATTTATTAGTTGTTAAAAGGCAATCCATCACTGAGCTCCGGCACCTATTTCTTTACAAAAAAGCACTGATTACCTGTATATTCTTTAACAATAACGGTTTACTATTCTCAGGAATTAGTCATTCAAAAGACGGTGAGGAAAAGAATGGTCGACAAACCTTGTGTGGTGCCTTAACAGTCCATCAGACTAAGGGATAGATAAAGGTGAATTTAATTTATATTTTGATCTATATAAGTTGATTTACTGGACTAAAAATCTAGATATTGGTAAAACTTTGCTATTCTATTCTAAATCTAGTGTGACATTCCATATTTTTTATTCTGATTTTAGATAGATCTTGATTAGATCTAGATCCCATATGTATAGGACTTAGCACTAGATCTCTAGAAATTATTGTATATGATGCTAGATCTAGAAAATCTAGACTTGATCATAGAAATCTTCAAGAAAAATAATGAACTAACCTAGACAGATCTCTTGAATTACATTGTAAATCATCTTGTTGAATTATCTCCACCACCTTCAGTCAAAAGACAACTATGGCTCATACGAGAACAAGAGCCTCTCCGTTGGCATCGACTATTTTCCAATCCTTTCTGTTCAGCTTCATCCATATTAAAATACATTTTAAAGGTTTTTATTACTTAATAGAAAAGATCTAGAATTTTAATAAGAATCTAGTCTATCTAGATCTAAAATTCTAGATCCACCCAATTTTATGTATACAAGTAGTATGGGTGTAGGATTGGCTTAATATAATAGTGAACAAATAGATGCTATCTTACTAGATTTTTCTAAGGCTTTTGACAAAGTTCATCACCATAGTTTGCTTAAAAATTAAAATATTTCGGCATTAATGGTCCACTGCATCAGTGGATTAAGGACTTTCTGATAGGGAGAGAACAAACTGTAATAATAAATGGCTCTAAATCAACACCGATAATAGTAAACTCAGGTGTACCTCAAGGAACAGTCTTGGGTCCACTACTATTTTTAATTTACATAAATGATTTACCAAATTGCATTACTTCAGGAACAAAAGTCAGATTATTTGCAGACGATTGCATAATATATAGAACAATAAAAACAACACAAGACACAGATATTTTACAAAGAGAATTAGATGAATTACAGAAATGGGAATCAAATTGGAGCATGTCTTTCCACCCAGAAAAATGTCAGTTGTTAAGAGTAACAAAAAAACTAAAACAAATTAATTCCACTTATCTTATTCATGGCAAACCAGTAACACAGACTAAAAATGCAAAATACCTAGGTGTTATAATAAATGAAAAACTGTCATGGAATCCACATATTGATGAAACTACAAAAAAATCAAACAAAGCATTAGGATTTATTAAAAGAAATTTCTATAAATCAAATAAGAACATAAAACTAAAATGTTATTTAAAACTTTGGTTAGGCCAATAATAGAATATGCATCCTCCGTTTGGGACCCCACAACTCAAGAAAACATTAAGAAACTAGAACAGACACAAAATAGAGCAGTGCAATTCATAACAAACGAATATTCACATTTGACTAGAGTAACACCTTTAGTAAAATCACTAAATTTAGAAAGTCTTCAGGACAGAAGGCTCAAAAGTAAAGTAGCAATCATACATAAAACACTGAACCATAATCTTCAAATACAAAAACAAAATTTAATAAAATACTCTGAAAGACACAAAGATAAAGGCACATTCCTCGTCCCATATGCTAGGACAAATTTGTACAAATACTCCTTCTTCCCTAGTGCTATTAGAGCATGGAATGGGTTGCCTGAGCTAGCCAGGAAAACCAGTGACTTGGCAGAATTTAAGTCATTGGTTAATATGCATGACTAAATGTTTGACGCGTAGGACGTAATCATCTTCTTTTTTGAAGTAACGTCTGTATTATATAAGATAAGAAGATAATAGTATTTATCTTGAATCAGTTTGTTAATCTACATTATATGGGTATGATAGTTGTACATCTTCTACTAGATCAAGTTAAATATAGCTATCCTTTTTTAGATGTAATGTGAAATTGTATCTGATAGTATTTTTCATTCTTAGGTAGATCTTGATTACACTGCCTGGTTTTGTGGTTTGCACGAGACGGTTGACACAATGATCTGAAGTTCAAACTGCCATTTTCTACTGTCCGCTGCAAGATCTTGGCTGGAATGTAAAAGGAATGTCCAAAATATTTAAATGACAAACAGGATGGGAACTGATAATGAGGAATGTATGTCCAGTTTTTTTTTGTTTTTTTTTGTGTTTTTTTAATACAGATATGAAAGATGACATTACCCTAACTTAGAGTCATAGGAGTTTCATTAATTTATTTACTCAGATGCTGAAACAGACATCTGGCATATTCCTA
The DNA here is from genome assembly GCF_947242115.1 of Biomphalaria glabrata. Lineage (NCBI taxonomy): Eukaryota > Metazoa > Mollusca > Gastropoda > Planorbidae > Biomphalaria > Biomphalaria glabrata. The sequence continues at coordinate 88,153 of NW_026602934.1, forward strand.
TAATCAGTATCATGGCCTTTGTATACAACAAAATTGATTGGAACTCCTAGACTAGAAATATAATTCAAGATTTAAATAAGGCACTGGTCATAGTTTTAGAAAGAGTGGCTAGCATTCTGGTAAGATATTTTATTAATAATTAGAAATTAAATTAAATTTTATTTAATGATTTTAAATTTCTTTTTTAATAATTATTGTCCATTTTATATAGACTAGATTGTCACTAGATCTTGTTAGTCATCTAGACAATCTCATCTTATTTCTAAGTTTACTCAAGACTATGGTCTCTAGCCAAGATTAGAATTTTTTTTTAATTCAGGAATTAAAAGGGCGCCTCGGAGTAACCCACCCAACTTTAATGGGTACCTGACATTAGTTGGGGAAATGTATTTGCATATGGCCATTGTGCTGGCAGTGCTGGCCTTTGGTGATTGGATGCCATAGGCAAGGTGAATTTGAAGGCCGTTAATAAAAAAGAAATTGTGAAAAGTTAAAAATAAGGCTATTTCAATTGTTTGGTTGAAATAATCAATGCTGGCGAGTAACAAAATATTATAATGTCATTTAATTAAGCCCTTAGTTTTCAATTTTTTTTTTGTAGATCTTGATATATGTATTACATACATTTTAATTTATATATGTTATGGATTTAGTTTATTTATAAAGCAGTTTAATAAATATTCTTTTCTATTTTTTTTCAGCATACTAGCCAAGATTGATACCTCTCCACAAATTAACAAAGACATCAATGAAGCTTTGCTAAAGCTAGTGACAATTTACATGTTTTCTTATGTGGCTTAATTATAATAATGTCAAGAAAGCTAATTAAATAAGAACTATACATTTTATTGTCAGGCTTATGTTAGTCTTAACTATTTCTGTAATTTCTTATTCTTCATTATTGGGGGCATTATGGATCTTAGATAGTTTTCAATGGACCTTATTCACCAATTGTAAACAAACAACATTTAGCCACGTGGTGCTATATCTCTTCTAAATAATTTACGATCTCATGTGTAATTCATGATGGTTGTCACGAGACAGTTTTTTCATTGTTTTACCAATAAGATCACGTTACTAAATGTTGGTGAATGAGGTCCATTCTAAGATAAGTTAATTTTTATTGATCCAATCAAAGGGATATTCAGTTTGACTACAATTTTGCTTATAAAAAGCTCAATCGTAATGTTTTGTATTAAATAATAGTTTAATTGCGTTTTAAGTACTGATAGATAGTATGCTATGTAATATTTAAATGCAGTTTTTTATTATTAAAAATCATTGTTATGTAAATAATATAAGCTAAGCAGGGGGTCTACCGAAAAGCAGAAAACATGGCATAGGGTCTACAAGACAAAAAAGTTTGGGAACTTCTGGTCTACAGTGAAATCAGTCCCGGGATAGTGAATTCTTGAAAAAATAAACTTTAAAAAAACTTTTTCTAAAAAAATAAAAAAATTAAAAATGAGAAAAAAAAAAATTTAAAAAAATTTAAAAATTAAAAAATAATAATAATAAAAAAATTATAAAAAAAAATTATAAAAAAAAATTCAAAAATTTCAAAAATAATATTTGAATATACACATGTCTGATTCCAAACAGCAATCTCCAAAGAAGAAAATGTCAATTCATTCAGCTACTAAAAAAAAGCACATGATTCTTTAAAAAAAAAATATATAAAAAAATCCGATACTAAACAATGATCACAAAAAACACACAAGTCTAATTTCAATTAGAGCTCATAAAAAGCCATCACAAAAAAAAGCCCACAAGTCTAATGCAGAACATTGATCACAAAAACGCACAAGTCCTATTTAAAACATTGATAAAAGAAAAAAAAACAAATCTGATAAAGAACATCAATTAAAAAAACACATGTCCAAACTGCCATCAATAAAGACCCAAATGTCAATTCAATCAGCAACTACTAAAAAAAGCAGTTGATTAAAAAAAACAAAACAAGTCTTATGCCGAACATTGATCACAAAAAAAACCCCACCAAGTACAGTTTCGAACTCCACACCGATCATAAAAAGGAGGCACAAGTCAGACTTCTAACAGCCATCACATAAAATAAACAAATAAAAATGCCATTCTAAAAAAACACAAAGTAAATGCACAACTCGGAATGTGAATATCCATCACAGAAAAACACAAGTCTTTTTTAAACAGCCCACACAAAAAAGCAGAAGTATGATTAAAAACACCCATCACAAAAATTTTAATAACCACCAAAAAAAAAATGCGCAAGTCGGATTTCTATTACTGATCATAAAAAGGCACAAGTCCAATTCTGAAAATCGAAAACATAATCACACAAGTCCGATTCCAGTCAGCCATAACAAAAAAGCACAATTTCATTCCAAACAGCCATCACGAAAAAAGCAAATTTCTATTCAAACAGCCACTATACAAAACACGTTGATTCTAAAAAAAAAACAAAAAACAACAAAAGTCCGATGTCGAACATCAGTTACAAAAAAAAAATAATTAAAAAATGTCCATTCTAAATAATTATAAAATGAATGCACAAGTTTGATTCCAAACAGCAATCACAAAAAGCATATGTCGATTCAAACAGCCCAACGAAAAACTTGAATGCAAAGTCTAAATAACCACATAAAAAAAAATTAAAATGTACAAATTCTATTCCTAGCATTAATCACAAAAATGACAAGTAAGAATCAAAATACATTAAAATCTTACCATTACCTATCAATCAGTCTGTTGAACAATGGGGGCACCACACAAGATCTGTCAACAGCCCTTCTATATTCCTCTCTGTACTTAGTCCTGGATAAACCATTTCATGGCAGACCTGCACATTCTTTGATGTCTTCACATTGCTCTCTGTCTTTCATTCTTCATCCTGGAACTCAAAAGTGAAAGGACCATAACTCTGGTATTATTTTCTGGAAATAAAAAAAAGTGATTAAGTCTCTTAATATAATTAAAACCAATTTTTATAATTTTTTTACAAAATACATTAAATTCTTACCATTACCTATCAATCAGTCTGTTGAACCACTGGTACACCACACAAGATCTGTCATCAGCCCTTCTATATTCCTCTCTGTAGTTAGCCCTGGATAAACCATTTCATGGCAGACCTGCACATTCTTTGATGTCTTCAAATTGCTCTCTGTCTTTCATTCTTCATCCTGGAACTCAACAGTGAAAGGAGCATAACCCTGGTATTATGTTCTGGAAATAAAAAGAGAGTGATTAAGTCCCTTAATGTAATTAACACCAATTTTTAATATTTTTTTTTTACAAAATACATTAAATTCTTACCATTACCTAGCAATCAGTCTGTTGAACCATGGGGGCACCACACAAGATCTGTCAACAGCCCTCCAATATATATAGATATTTTGATTTTAGTAGACAAGCCTTATAATTTCCTTATTAAGTTGATTTGGGAAATACCAAAAATAAAATACAAAGCTTTGATAGTAAGCCTGTGGTTTTTCGCAAATTGTGGTCCTAACGTTTTGATTCTAACAAAACCCGTTCTAACTAAGCATCTATGAGGTAAAAGGAACATGTGTACTTAATTTCACTTGAATAAAATCGACAGTTTAAGCGATATCTTAATTTTTGAAGACAAGCCTTATAATTTCTTTCTTAAATTGATTTAGGAAATACCAAAAATAAAATACAAAGCTTTGATAGCAAGCCTGTGGTTTTTCACATATTGTGGTTCCAACTCTTTGATGCTATCAAAACCCGTTCTTAGTAAGCATCTAGGAGGTAAAAGGAACTTTTGTTCTAAATTTCACTTGAATAGAAGCGACAGTTTAAGAGATATCTTGATTTTCGAAGAAAAGCCTTATAATTTTTTTATTAAGTTGATTTGGGAAATACCAATAAGAAAATACAAAGCTTTGATAGTAAGCCTGTGGTTTTTCCCAAATTGTGGTCCTAACGTTTTGATTCTGACAAAACCCGTTCTTAGTAAGCATCTAGGAGGTAAAAGGAACCTGTGTACTAAATTTCGCTTGAATAGAATCGACAGTTTAAGAGATATCTTGATTTTCGAAGACAAGCATTAAAATTTCCTTCTTAAGTTGGTTTGGGAAATACCAAAAATAAAATACAAAGCTTAGATAGCAAGCCTGTGGTTTTACACAAATTATGGTCCCAACGTTTTGATTCTATCGAAACCCGTTCTTAGTAAGCATCTAGGATGTAAAAGGAACTTTCGTACTAAATTTCACTTGAATAGAAGCGACAGTTTAAGAGATATCGTGATTTTCAAAAACAAGCTTTATATATTCCTTATTAAGTTGATTTGGGAAATACCAATAATAAAATACAAAGCTTTGATAGCAAGCCTGTGGTTTTTCGCAAATTGTGGTCCTAACGTTTTGATTCTGACGAAATTCATTCTTAGTTAGCATCTAGGAGGTAAAAGGAACATGTGTACTAAATTTCATTTGAATAGAAGTGATAGTTTAAGAGATATCTTGATTTTCGTAGACAAGTCTTATAATTTCTTTATTAAGTTGATTTGGGAAATACCAAAAATAAAATACAAAGCTTTGATAGCAAGCCTATGGTTTTTCGCAAAATGTGGACCCAACGTTTTGTTTCTATCGAAACCCGTTCTTAGTAAGCATCTAGGAGATAAATAAAACCTGTGTACTATAAATAAAAAAGACTGATTAAGTCCCTTAATGTAATTAACACCAATTTTTTAAAAAATACATTAAATTCTTACCATTACCTAATAATCAATCTTTTGAACCATGGGGGAACATCACAAGATCTGTCAACAGCCCTTCTATATTCCTTTCTGTACTTAGTCCTGGATAAACCATTTTTAATGGCAGACCTGCCCATTCTTTGATGTCTTCACATTGCTCTCTATCTTTCATTCTTAATCCTGGAACTCAATGGTGAAAGGACCATAACCCTGGTATTATTTTCTGGAAATAAAAAAAGAATGATTAAGTCCCTTAATGTAATTAACACCAATTTTTTACAAAATACATTAAATTCTTACCATTACCTATCAATCAGTCTGTTGAACCATGAGGGCTCCACATAAGATCTGTCAATAGCCCTTCTATATATATAGATATCTTGATTTTCGAAGACAAGCTTTATAATTTTTTTATTAAGTTGATTTGGGAAATACCAATAAGAAAATACAAAGCTTTGATAGCAAGCCTGTGGTTTTTCACATACTGTGGTCCAAACGTTTTGATTCTGACGAAAACCGTTCTTAGTAAGCATCTAGGAGGTAAAACTTAACTTGTGTACTAAATTTCACTTGAATAGAAGCGACAGTTTAAGAGATATCGTGATTTTCGAAAACAAGCTTTATATATTGCTTATTAAGTTGATTTGGGAAATACCAAAAATAAAATACAAAGCTTTGATAGCAAGCCTGTGGTTTTTCGCAAATTATGGTCCTAACGTTTTGATTCTGACGAAATCCATTTTTTGTAAGCATGTAGGAGGTAAAAGGAACCTGTGTACTAAATTTCACTTGAATAGAAGCGACAGTTTAAGAGATATCTTGATTTTCGAAGAGAAGCCTTAAAATTTCCTTCTTAAGTTGATTTGGGAAATACCAAAAATAAAATACAAAGCTTTGATAGCAAGCCTGTGGTTTTTCGCAAATTATGGTCCTAACGTTTTGATTCTGACGAAATCCATTTTTTGTAAGCATGTAGGAGGTAAAAGGAACCTGTGTACTAAATTTCACTTGAATAGAAGCGACAGTTTAAGAGATATCTTGATTTTCGAAGAGAAGCCTTAAAATTTCCTTCTTAAGTTGATTTGGGAAATACCAAAAATAAAATACAAAGCTTTGATAGCAAGACTGTGGTTTTTTGATAATTGTGGTCCTAACGTTTTGATTCTATCGAAACCCGTTCTTAGTAAGCATCTAGGAGGTAAAACTTAACTTGTGTACTAAATTTCACTTGAATAGAAGCGACAGTTTAAGAGATATCGTGATTTTCGAAAACAAGCTTTATATATTCCTTATTAAGTCGATTTGGGAAATACCAATAATAAAATACAAAGCTTTGATAGCAAGCCTGTGTTTTTTCGCAAATTGTGGTCCTAACGTTTTGATTCTGACGAAATCCATTCTTTGTAAGCATCTTGGATGTAAAAGGAACCTTCGTACTAAATTTTATTTGAATAGAAGCGACAGTTTAAGAGATATCGTGATTTTCGAAAACAAGCTTTATATATTCCTTATTAAGTTGATTTGGGAAATACCAAAAATAAAATACAAAGCTTTGATAGCAAGCCTGTGGTTTTTCGCAAATTATGGTCCTAACGTTTTGATTCTGACGAAATCCATTCTTTAAAAGCATGTAGGAGATAAAAGGAACCTGTGTACTAAATTTGATTTGAATAGAATCGACAGTTTAAGAGATATTTTTATTTTCGAAGACAAGCCTTAAATTTTCCTTCTTATGTTGATTTGGGAAATTTTAAAAAATAAAATACAAAGCTTTGATAGCAACCCTGAGGTTTTACACAAATTTTGGTCCCAACGTTTTGAATCTTTCAAAACCCGTTCTTAGTAAGCATCTAGGATGTAAAAGGAACCTTCGTACTAAATTTCACTTGAATAGAAGCGACAGTTTAAGAGATATCTTGATTTTCGAAAACAAGCCTTATAATTTCCTTATTAAGTTGATTTGAGAAACACCAAAAAAAAACAAACAAAAAACAAAGCTTTGATAAATAGCATGTGGTTTTTTGATAATTGTGGTCCTAACGTTTTGATTCTGACGAAATCCATTCTTTGTAAGCATGTAGGAGGTAAAAGGAACCTGTGTACTAAATTTCACTTGAATAGAAGCGACAGTTTAAGAGATATCGTGATTTTCGAAAACAAGCTTTATATATTGCTTATTAAGTTGATTTGAGAAACACCAAAAAAAAAAAACAAAAAACAAAGCTTTGATAGATAGCATGTGGTTTTTTGATAATTGTGGTCCTAACGTTTTGATTCTGACGAAATCCAGTCTTTGTAAGCATGTAGGAGGTAAAAGGAACCTGTGTACTAAATTTCACTTGAATAGAAGCGACAGTTTAAGAGATATCCTGATTTTCGAAAACAAGCTTTATAATTTCCTTATTAAGTTGATTTGGAAAATACCAAAAATAAAATACAAAGCTTTGATAGCAAGCCTGTGGTTTTTTGATAATTGTGGTCCTAACGTTTTGATTCTGACGAAATCCATTCTTTGTAAGCATGTGGGAGGTAAAAGGAACCTGTGTACTAAATTTCACTTGAATAGAAGCGACAGTTTAAGAGATATCCTGATTTTCGAAAACAAGCCTTATAATTTCCTTATTAAGTTGATTTGAAAAATACCAAAAATAAAATACAAAGCTTTGATAGCAAGCCTGTGGTTTTTCGAAAATTGTGGTCCTATCGTTTTGATTCTGACGAAATCCATTTTTTGTAAGCATGTAGGAGGTAAAAGGAACCCTTTGAACTAAATTTCACTTGAATAAAAGCGACAGTTTAAGAGATATCCTGATTTTCAAAGACAAGCCTTATAATTTCTTACTAAGTTGATTTGGGAAATACCAAAAATAAAATACAAAGCTTTGATAGTAAGCCTGTGGTTTTTCGCAAATTGTGGTCCTAACGTTTTGATTCTGACAAAACCAGTTCTTAGTAAGCATCTAGGAGGTAAAAGGAACCTGTGTACTAAATTTCGCTTGAATAGAATCGACAGTTTAAGAGATATCTTGATTTTCGAAGACAAGCCTTAAAATTTCTTTCTTAAGTTGATTTGGGAAATACCAAAAATAAAATACAAAGCTTTGATTGCAAGCCTGTGGTTTTACAGAAATTGTGGTCCCAACGTTTTGATTCTATCGAAACCCGTTCTTAGTAAGCATCTAGGATGTAAAAGGAACCTTCGTACTAAATTTCACTTGAATAGAAGAGACAGTTTAAGAGATATCGTGATTTTTGAAAACAAGCTTTATATATTCCTTATTAAGTTGATTTGGGAAATACCAAAAATAAAATACAAAGCTTTGATAGCAAGCCTATGGTTTTTCGCAAATTGTGGTCCCAACGTTTTAATTCTATCGAAACCCGTTCTTAGTAAGCATCTAGAAGGTAAAAGAAACCTGTGTACTATAAATAAAAAAGACTGATTAAGTCCCTTAATGTAATTAACACCAATTTTTTAAAAAATACATTAAATTCTTACCATTACCTAATGATCAATCTGTTGAACCATGGGGGCACATCACAAGATCTGTCAACAGCCCTTCTATATTCCTCTCTGTACTTAGCACTGTATAAACCATTTTTAATGGCAGACCTGCCCATTCTTTGATGTCTTCACATTGCTCTCTGTCTTTCATTCTTCATCCTGGAACTCAAAGGTGAAAGGACCATAACCCTGGTATTATTTTCTGGAAATAAAAAAAAGACTGATTAAGTCCCTTAATGTAATTAACACCAATTTTTTACAAAATACATACATTCTTACCATTACCTATCAATCAGTCTGTTGAACCATGGGGGCACCACATAAGATCTGTCAACAGCCCTTCTATATATATAGATATCTTGATTTTCGAAGACAAACTTTATAATTTTTTTATTAAGTTGATTTGGGAAATACCAATAAGAAAATACAAAGCTTTGATAGCAAGCCTGTGGTTTTTCACATACTGTGGTCCAAACGTTTTGATTCTGACGAAAACCGTTCTTAGTAAGCATCTAGGAGGTAAAACTTAACTTGTGTACTAAATTTCACTTGAATAGAAGCGACAGTTTAAGAGATATCGTGATTTTCGAAAACAAGCTTTATATATTCCTTATTAAGTCGATTTGGGAATTACCAATAATAAAATACAAAGCTTTGATTGCAAGCCTGTGGTTTTTCGCAAATTGTGGTCCTAACGTTTTGATTCTGACGAAATCCATTCTTTGTAAGCATCTTGGATGTAAAAGGAACCTTCGTACTAAATTTTATTTGAATAGAAGCGACACTTTAAGAGATATCGTGATTTTCGAAAACAAGCTTTATATATTCCTTATTAAGTTGATTTGGGAAATACCAAAAATAAAATACAAAGCTTTGATAGCAAGCCTGTGGTTTTTCGCAAATTATGGTCCTAATGTTTTGATTCTGACGAAATCCATTCTTTGTAAGCATGTAGGAGGTAAAAGGAACCTGTGTACTAAATTTGATTTGAATAGAATTGACAGTTTAAGAGATATTTTGATTTTCGAAAACAAGCCTTATAATTTCCTTATTAAGTTGATTTGAGAAACACCAAAAAAAAACAAACAAAAAACAAAGCTTTGATAGATAGCATGTGGTTTTTTGATAATTGTGGTCCTAACGTTTTGATTCTGACGAAATCCATTCTTTGTAAGCATGTAGGAGGTAAAAGGAACCTGTGTTCTAAATTTCACTTGAATAGAAGCGACAGTTTAAGAGATATCCTGATTTTCGAAAACAAGCCTTATAATTTCCTTATTAAGTTGATTTGGAAAATACCAAAAATAAAATACAAAGCTTTGATAGCAAGCCTGTGGTTTTTTGATAATTGTGGTCCTAACGTTTTGATTCTGACGAAATCCATTCTTTGTAAGCATGTGGGAGGTAAAAGGAACCTGTGTACTAAATTTCACTTGAATAGAAGCGACAGTTTAAGAGATATCCTGATTTTCGAAAACAAGCCTTATAATTTCCTTATTAAGTTGATTTGGAAAATACCAAAAATAAAATACAAAGCTTTGATAGCAAGCCTGTGGTTTTTCGAAAATTGTGGTCCTATCGTTTTGATTCTGACGAAATCCATTTTTTGTAAGCATGTAGGAGGTAAAAGGAACCCTTTGAACTAAATTTCACTTGAATAAAAGCGACAGTTTAAGAGATATCCTGATTTTCAAAGACAAGCCTTATAATTTCTTACTAAGTTGATTTGGGAAATACCAAAAATAAAATACAAAGCTTTGATAGTAAGCCTGTGGTTTTTCGCAAATTGTGGTCCTAACGTTTTGATTCTGACAAAACCAGTTCTTAGTAAGCATCTAGGAGGTAAAAGGAACCTGTGTACTAAATTTCGCTTGAATAGAATCGACAGTTTAAGAGATATCTTGATTTTCGAAGACAAGCCTTAAAATTTCTTTCTTAAGTTGATTTGGGAAATACCAAAAATAAAATACAAAGCTTTGATTGCAAGCCTGTGGTTTTACAGAAATTGTGGTCCCAACGTTTTGATTCTATCGAAACCCGTTCTTAGTAAGCATCTAGGATGTAAAAGGAACCTTCGTACTAAATTTCACTTGAATAGAAGAGACAGTTTAAGAGATATCGTGATTTTTGAAAACAAGCTTTATATATTCCTTATTAAGTTGATTTGGGAAATACCAAAAATAAAATACAAAGCTTTGATAGCAAGCCTATGGTTTTTCGCAAATTGTGGTCCCAACGTTTTAATTCTATCGAAACCCGTTCTTAGTAAGCATCTAGAAGGTAAAAGAAACCTGTGTACTATAAATAAAAAAGACTGATTAAGTCCCTTAATGTAATTAACACCAATTTTTTAAAAAATACATTAAATTCTTACCATTACCTAATGATCAATCTGTTGAACCATGGGGGCACATCACAAGATCTGTCAACAGCCCTTCTATATTCCTCTCTGTACTTAGCACTGTATAAACCATTTTTAATGGCAGACCTGCCCATTCTTTGATGTCTTCACATTGCTCTCTGTCTTTCATTCTTCATCCTGGAACTCAAAGGTGAAAGGACCATAACCCTGGTATTATTTTCTGGAAATAAAAAAAAGACTGATTAAGTCCCTTAATGTAATTAACACCAATTTTTTACAAAATACATACATTCTTACCATTACCTATCAATCAGTCTGTTGAACCATGGGGGCACCACATAAGATCTGTCAACAGCCCTTCTATATATATAGATATCTTGATTTTTTAAAAAACAAGCCTTATAATTTTTTTATTTAGTTAATTTGGGAAATACCAATAAGAAAATACAAAGCTCTGATAGCAAGCCTGTGGTTTTTCACATATTGTGGTCCAAACGTTTTGATTCTGACGAAAACCGTTCTTAGTAAGCATTTAGGAGGTAAAACTGAACTTGTGTACTAAATTTCACTTAAATAGAAACGACAGTTTAAGAGATATCTTGATTTTCGAAAAGAAGCCTTATAATTTCATTATTAAGTTGATTTGGGAAACACCAAAAAAAAAAAAAACAAATCTTTGATAGCTAGCCTGTGGTTTTACACAAATTGTGGTCCCAACGTTTTTATTCTATCGAAACCCGTTTTTAGTAAGCATCTAGGAGGTAAAAGGAACCTTTGTACTAAATTTTACTTGAATAGAAGCGACAGTTTAAGAGATATCGTGATTTTCAAAAACAAGCTTTATATATTCCTTATTAAGTTGATTTGGGAAAAAACAAAAATAAAATACAAAGCTTTGATAGCAAGCCTGTGGTTTTTCGCAAATTGTGGTCCTAACCTTTTGATTCTGACGAAATTCATTCTTAGCATCTAGGAGGTAAAAGGAACATGTGTACTAAATTTCACTTGAATAGAAGCAATAGTTTAAGAGATATCTTGATTTTCGTAGACAAGTCTTATAATTTCTTTATTAAGTTATTTGGGAAATACAAAAAATAAAATACAAAGCTTTGATAGCAAGCCTATGGTTTTTCGCAAATTGTGGTCCCAACGTATTGATTCTATCGAAACCCGTTCTTAGTAAGCAGCTAGGCGGTAAAAAAAACTTGTGTACTATAAATAAAAAAAGATTGATAAAGTCCCTTAATGTAATTAACACCAATTTTTTACAAAATACATTAAATTCTTACCATTACCTAATGATCAATCTCTTGAACCATGGGGGCACATCACAAGATCTGTCAACAGCCTTTCTATATTCTTCTCTGTACTTAGCCCTGGATAAACCATTTTTAATGGCAGACCTGCCCATTCTTTGATGTCTTCACATTGCTCTCTATCTTTCATTCTTCATCCTGGAACTCAATAATGAAAGGACCATAACCCTGGTATTATTTTCTGGAAATAAAAAAAGACTGATTAAGTCCCTTAATGTAATTAACACCAATTTTTTAAAAAATACATTAAATTCTTACCATTACCTAATGATCAATCTGTTGAACCATGGGGGCACCACACAAGATCTGTCATAAGCCCTTCTATATTCCTTATTCCTCTCTGTACTGAGCCCTGGATAAACCATTTCATGGCAGACCTGCCCATACTTTGATGTCTTCACATTGCTTTGTCTTTCATTCTTCATCCTGGAACTCAATGGTGAAAGGACCATAACCCTCGTATTATTTTTTTATCTTTTTTTTTATTATTTTTTTTATAATTTTTAATTTTTTTTTTTTTATTTTTTTTTTATTTTTTTTTTTAATTTTTAAATTTTTTTTTTTATAATTTTTTAAAATTTTTTTTAAATTATTTTTTTAATATTATTTTTTTTTATTTTTTTATTTTTTTATATATATTTTTTTTAATTTTTTAAATTTTTTTTTTTATAATTTTTTAAAATTTTTTTTAAATTATTTTTTTTATTATTATTTTTTTTTATTTTTTTATTTTTTTATATATTTTTTTTTTAATTTTTAAATTTTTTTTTTTTATTTTTTTTTTAATTTTTTTTTAAATTTTTTTTTTTCATTTTTAATTTTTTTTTTAGATAAATTTTTTTTTTATTTCTTTTTTGAGAATTCACTATCCCGGGACTGATTTCACTGTAGACCAGTGGTTCCCAAACTTTTTTGTCTTATAGACCCCTTGACATGTTTTCTGCTTTTCGGTAGACCCACTGCTTAACTTATATTTTTTTAAAAATTTTTTATAATTTTTATTTTTTTCTTTTTTTTTTCTTTTTTTTTTAATTTTTAATTTTTTTTTTTTTATAATTTTTTTTTTTTTTTTTAATTTTTTTTTTTATAATTTTTTTAAATTATTTATATATTTTTTATTTTTTTGAATTTTTTGAATTTTTTTTTAATTTTTTTATTATTTATTTTTTATTTTTTTTATTTTTTTTGGATTTTTTTTTATTATTATTTGTATTTTTTTTTTTTTAATTTAAAAAAAAAAAATTTTTATTTTTCATTTAATTTTTTTAAATTTTTTTTTCATTTTCAATTTTTTTTTTAATTTTTTTAAATTTTTAGTTTTTATTTTCTTTTTTTTTAATTTTTTTTATATTTTTTTTTTTTTAGATAAATTTTTTTTTTTTTTTCGAGAATTCACTATCCCGGGACTGACTTTACTGTAGACTCTAGAGTATTCTAGACCTAGATATACTTTTCTAGATCTCTTACATAGATCTAAATCTATATTGTAAAATTCTAGATCTAGATCTATAATATGTCTACTTCGGGATTGTAGCATTCACCAACCTATGCTTAGATAAGTTAGATCGTGATTTTCTAAATCAAGTAGATCATACTCTTACTCTTACATATCTATCTTAATATCTAGAATCTAGACTTGTGACTCTTTCGGCTTCTGTTGCCAGAGTAATTTCCATGTTTAAACCAATTTTAATTTCTAGATCTACGAAGTTTACACGAATCTTTAAAAAAATTATTTGATTTAAGAAATTGTTGGATAAAATTAAACTTTAAAAAGAATTAAGCAAAGTTAAAGATCTCTAGATTCTTATCTACGTAAGACTAATAAGTTCACTTCTGCTGTGAGCCTGTGTTAAAGCGTCCATTGACAATCAATCATATTAGAGAAAAAAATCACGCGAACCAATCGGATTATTCTTGTATGTAAACAGAAGATATATATATATGTCTTAGCAGTTCTTTTTATAGTCAAGAAACGCATTTATATAGGAAGGAAGAAACTTCAAACTTAAATCATTAATTTCAAAACATGGCGGGCTCCCTTTAACCATTGTGTATGAATATCAAGTAAAAACAATGAATCTTTTGGTCATTTTAAGCTCTTATATGACAAGGTGACCATTATTAAATGCATTTTTTACATAAAAAATAATATTTTTCAATGTAATCATTAAGTAAAATGCGTGCAGCACGGGGCTTTAATGCATGAATGCTTACAAATAGTGGCGTCCCATACACGACAGCAGGATGCTGGGGGATAATGTGCTGCTCCATGCAGCCAGTCTGCCAATGTGTGTGTGTGTATGTGTGTGACAGTGTGTGAGGGATTATAAATAAGCGAGAAAAAAAAGGAAAGATTACTAAGATGCATCACTTTTTAATTGAAGATTGGGTGGTAGTGCAAAAAAAAAATCCACCAATGCACCCACTCATCATTGACAGAAAAAAAAAATAATTCCAAATATTATCTATTAAAGGCATTAACTCCATATGACCATAATATATATAAAGGCTAAAAAAAAAAAGATCGATATCAATTTCCGCCTTATCTTAAAATATTACATGTTGACAGCATCATAAATCAAAATATAACTTCGCAGATCTATTAACTAATTTTACTATACGACTAGATATAAGCCTAGATCTATTTTAATTCAATATTTATTTCAACTTTATCTTCATAATAATACATGTCAATAGCACCTTAAATTTTAATCAAATTATAACTTCACAGAACTATTTATGTCTCTAAGTAGACCTTGCTACCACTGGCCAGATTTTTTGCGTTGTCTAGGCGCTGGATCAAGACTAAACGTATTTTCCAAGGGGGGAATAACCTAGTTGATTTTTAATATCGCCAGCTGAAAACTGATATGGAAAAAAACAACAAAAAAAAAAAAAAAACAGAAATAATAGATTTATATCGCTAGATTATAACTGATAGGAAGAGAATAAGAATAAAACATATAGAAATGCATTGATGCATTTTAAGGTAATAGTTTTTGTTACCTTTTTTCAATCTTATAAATTTTAATCAGCGTGTGCTAAGTCAGGTACAATGCACAGCTAGACACCATAGTATTGTGCACCTTAATGTGGTTGTCATGGCCAGGGGTGTCAGTGGGGATAAGCTTCCATTGTATATAAAATACTCCTAAAGGCAAGCGTCTCAGATAGCCTCTGACAACCAAGTCCAGCACCTGGCCTTCTCGTGTGGCTTAAATACTAAGCCCGGCAAAACTGCTCTTACTAACAGGTGAAGGCGGATACTTGGCGCCACAAAACCGGGAGCTTCGGGTAGATGGAGCTCGTCAGCCTAGTTAGGCAATTCATCTAGGGGTACTGTGATTTCAAACCCACGCTGCATTGCGGTAACAACCTCAAGGAATAATCCCCTTAGGCGTTGGGAGTATAAACCGTGAAATTTACTCCAGCAGCTTCTGCAACTGAGTTGGTGCCAAATGTAACTCGAAGCGTTCTTTTGGATCTCATCAGCAAGGTCGAGAGAGGGACCATGATGCATGAACAGAATAATACAATATTTTGGGTTATAGTGATTTTCAGAATTTTAAGTTTTATCTTAAAATTGATTTTTGCAAAAGATCAAGACAAATATTGTTATAGCTATAAGCAAGAGTAATACATCTTTTTAGAATATAATGTAAAAGCTCTTTTGTCATGCTACTGTACATATTTAAATATCATTCTCACATAGAAATTCTAAATGCATTTCTTTTTGGATAGTAAAAATTACTTTATTATGAAATAAGTACAGAATTATAAAGAGATTTATTTCAAAGCTCTTTATTATCATTGAATAAATTATATTATCTACTCGTAGGAATGAAAAAAAAGTGTGCAGTATAGTTGCTACACAGAAAGACCTACAATTATGTCTAATATTACAGAATTAATTATTTACATAACAATGATTTTTAATAATAAAAAACTGCATTTAAATATTACATAGCATACTAACTATTAGTACCTAAAACGCAATTAAACTATTATTTAATACAAAACTATACGATTGAGCTTTTTATAAGCAAAATTGTAGTCAAACTGAATATCCATTTGATTGGATCAATAAAAATTAACTTATCTTAGAATGGACCTCATTCACCAACATTTAGTCACGTGATCTTATTGATAAAACAATGAAAAAAATTGTCTCGTGACAACCATCATGAATTAAACATGAGATCGTAAATTATATAGAAGAGATAAAGCACCACGTGGCTAAATGTTGTTTGTTTACAATTGGTGAATGAGGTCCATTGAAAACTATCTAAGATTCATAATGCCCCCCATAATGAAGAATAAGAAATTACAGAAATAGTTAAGACTAACATAAGCCTGACAATAAAATGTATAGTTCTTATTTAATTAGCTTTCTTGACATTATTATAATTAAGCCACATAAGAAAACATGTAAATTGTCACTAGCTTTAACAAAGCTTCATTGATGTCTTTGTTGATTTGTGGAGAGGTATCAATCTTGGCTAGTATGCTGAAAAAAAAATAGAAAAGAATATTTATTAAACTGCTTTATAAATAAATTAAATCCATAACATATATAAATTAAGATGTATGTAATACATATATCAAGATCTACAAAAAAAATATTTGAAAACTAAGGGCTTAATTAAATGACATTATAATATTTTGTTACTCGCCAGCATTGATTATTTCAACCAAACAATTGAAATAGCCTTATTTTTAACTTTTCACAATTTCTTTTTAATTAAGGGCCACCAAATTCACCTTGCCTATGGCATCCAATCACCAAAGGCCAGCACTGCCAGCACAATGGCCATATGCAAATACATTTCCCCAACTAATGTCAGGTACCCATTAAAGTTGGGTGGGTTACTCCGAGGCGCCCTTTTAATTCCTGAATTTCAAAAAAATTCTAATCTTTGCTAGAGACCATAGTCTTGAGTAAACTTAGAAATAAGATGAGATTGTCTAGATGACTAACAAGATCTAGTGACAATCAAGTCTAGAGTCTATTGAAAAATATAGAAATAGAATATATTATTTAGCTTTAGATCTAGAATCTAAAATTATTATAAACTCTAATCAAGATTGACTAGATCATGATAGATGAGTAGAGATCTAAATTTATGTTCTCTATGTTAGATAATAGTTTTTGCATCCATTTTTTGGTATACACTTCTTTCACCTACTAACTAGATGATTTGGTGGCTGAAGGTTACAACATAAAAACTGGGGTTTTGAATTCCAGGATATTTATGATAATACCAAGTCAACCCAACTCTAATGGGTACCTAAGATCAGTTGAGGAAAAGATAGGTGTAAGACAATACCTTAATAACATTCAGTAATAGTAAATAATTACCTGATGCATGGCTAGTCCAGCTTTCTCTGGAAATGTTCCAGCCCAGTGCACACATCTTCACAATGAATCTAATTACTGCAAAACAAAAGGTAAACTTGCATCATGTGAAATAAAAAATAATTAAATTTTTATTCAACCAGTGTCAATATGAAAAGTCATCACAAAAAAAAGCAAATTTGGATTATAATAGCTAAAGCAAAAAAAAAAAATCAAATCTATATAACCAAAAAAAATAAAATATAAGTTTGTTTCTGAAAGGCCATAACAAAATAATACAACATAATTCCAGACAGCCACTACAAATAACACAAAAGTCGATTCCAAGCAGTCATAAAGAAAAGTTATCAAGTAGATTCCAAATATTAACTGCCAAAAAATAATCAAGTCAATTCTAAATAACAACAAACAAACAAACAAAAAAATGCAAAAGTCTGATTCCAAACAGCCATCACAAAAAAAAAGCAACTAATTTAAACAACCACTATGAAAAACACAATATCAGACATTGATCATAAAAACACACAAATCCAATGAAGAGCTTAAGTAATATACACATGTTTGATTCTAAACAGCCATCTCCAAAGAAGAAAATGTCAATTCTTTCGCTACTAAAAAAAAGCACATGATTCTTTAAAAAAAAAAAATCCAATACTGAACAATGATCACAAAAAACACACAAGTCTAATTTCAAACAGAGCTCATAAAAAGCCATCACAAAAAAAAAGCACACAAGTCTAATGCAGAACATTGATCACAAAAACGCACAAGTCCAATTTAAAACATTGATAAAAGAAAAACAAACAAATCTGATAAAGAACATCAATTAAAAAAACACATGTCCAAACTGCCATCAATAAAGACCCAAATGTCAATTCAATCAGCCACTACTAAAAAAAGCAGTTGATTAAAAAAAAAAAAAACAAGTCTTATGCCGAACAATGATCACAAAAAAAACCCACCAGTTTCGAACTCCACACCGATCATAAAAAGGAGGCAAAGTCAGACTTCTAACAGCTGTCACATAAAATAAACAAATAAAAATGCCATTCTAAAAAAACACAAAGTAAATGCACAACTTGGAATGTGAATATCCATCACAGAAAAACACAAGTCTTTTTCAAACAGCCCACACAAAAAAGCAGAGGTATGATTAAAAACAACCATCACAAAAATTTTAATAACCACCAAAAAAAAACGCGCAAGTCGGATTTCTATTACTGATCATAAAAAGGAACAAGTCCAATACTGAAAATCGATAATATAATCACACAAGTCCGATTCCAGTCAGTCATTACAAAAAAGCACAATTTCAATTCAAAACAGCCATCACAAAAAAATCGAATTTCTATTCAAACAGCAACTATACAAAACACGTTGATTCTAAAAAAAAAAAAAAAAAAAAACCCACAAGTCCGATGTTTAACATCAGTTACAAAAAAAAATTAAAAAATGTCCATTCTAAATAATTATAAAATGAATGCACAAGTTTGATTCCAAACAGCAATCACAAAAAGCATATGTCGATTCAAATAGCCACTACGAAAAACTTGAATGCCAATTCTAAATAACCACATAAAAAAAAAATTAAAATGTACAAATTCTATTCCGAGCATTAATCACAAAAATGACAAGTAAGAATCAAAATACATTAAATTCTTAGCATTACCTATCAATCAGTCTGTTGAACCATGGGGGCACCACACAAGATCTGTCAACAGCCCTTTTATATTCCTCTCTGTACTTAGCCCTGGATAAACCATTTCATGGCAGACCTGCACATTCTTTGATGTCTTCACATTGCTCTCAGTCTTTCATTCTTCATCCTGGAACTCAACAGTGAAAGGACCATAACCCTGGTATTATTTTCTGGAAATAAAAAAAGTGATTAAGTCTCTTAATATAATTAAAACCAATTTTTATAATTTTTTTACAAAATACATTAAATTCTTACCATTACCTATCAATCAGTCTGTTTAATCATGGGGACACCACACAAGATCTGTCATCAGCCCTTCTATATTCCTCTCTGTACTTAGCCCTGGATAAACCATTTCATGGCAGACCTGCACATTCTTTGATGTCTTCACATTGCTCTCTGTCTTTCATTCTTCATCCTGGAACTCAACGGTGAAAGGACCATAACCCTGGTATTATTTTCTGGAAATAAAAAAAGTGATTAAGTCTCTTAAAATAATTAAAACCAATTTTTATAATTTTTTTACAAAATACATTAAATTCTTACCATTACCTATCAATCAGTTTGTTGAACCATAGGGGCACCACACAAGATCTGTCATCAGCCCTTCTATATTCCTCTCTGTACTTAGCCCTGGATAAACCATTTCCTGGCAGACCTGCACATTTTTTTGATGTCTTCACATTGCTCTCTGTTTTTCATTCTTCATCCTGGAAATCAACAGTGAAAGGACCATAACCCTGGTATTATTTTCTGGAAATAAAAAAAGTGATTAAGTCTCTTAATGTAATTAACACCAATTTTTATAATTTTTTTACAAAATACATTAAATTCTTACCATTACCTATCAATCAGTCTGTTGAACCATGGGGGCACCACACAAGATCTGTCAGCAGCCCTTCTATATTCCTCTCTGTACTTAGCCCTGGATAAACCATTTCATGGCAGACCTGCACATTCTTTGATGTCTTCACATTGCTCTCTGTCTTTCATTCTTCATCCTGGAACTCAACGGTGAAAGGAGCATGACCCTGGTATCATTTTCTGGAAATAAAAAAAGAGTGATTAAGTCCCTTAATGTAATTAACACCAATTTTTTTAATTTTCTTTTCAAAATACATTAAATTCTTACCATTACCTATCAATCAGTCTGTTGAACCATGGGGGCACCACACAAGATCTGTCAACAGCCCTTCTATATTCCTCTCTGTACTTAGCCCTGGATAAACCATTTCATAATAGACCTGCACATTCTTTGATGTCTTCACATTGCTCACTGTCTTTCTCATTCTTCATCCTGGAACTCAACAGTGAAAGGACCATTACCCTGGTATTATTTTCTGGAAATAAAAAAAGTGATTAAGTCTCTTAATATAATTAAAACCAATTTTTATAATTTTTTTTTACAAAATAAATTAAATTCTTACCATTACTTATCAATCAGTCTTTTGAACCATGGGGGCACCACACAAGATCTGTCAACAGCCCTTCTATATTCCTCTCTGTACTTAGCCCTGGATAAACCATTTCATGGCAGACCTGCACATTCTTTGATGTCTTCACATTGCTCTCTGTCTTTCATTCTTCATCCAGGAACTCAACAGTGAAAGGAACATAACCCTGGTATTATTTTCTGGAAAGAAAAAAAAGTGATTAAGTCTCTTAATGTAATTAACACCAATTTTCATAATTTTTTTACAAAATACATTAAATTCTTACCATTACCTATCAATCAGTCTGTTGAGCCATGGGGGCACCACACAAGATCAGTCAACAGCCCTTCTATATTCCTCTCTTTACTTAGCCCTGGATAAACCATTTCATGGCAGACCTGCACATTCTTTGATGTCTTCACATTGCTCTCTGTCTTTCATTCTTCATCCTGGAACTCAATGGTGAAAGGAGCATAACACTGGTATTATTTTCTGGAAATAAAAAAAGAGTGATTAAATCCCTTAATGTAATTAACACCAATTCAACAGACTGATGATGATCCTCTAGCTATTGGTTTGGTATCATTTTTTTTAAAAAGTCTGGGTTAGTTTACAGCACACATCGCTACACCCCATCAGAGCCTGTGATGCCACTGGTTCCAAACTGATCCCAAACTGTATATATTTCCTTTGCAAAGAATCACATAAGAAGCTTTTAATTTGATAACTCATGCCACCGATGTGCCCTTGATTTGTATTTTTGCTTAAAGAAATTCTTTTAATAATATCAGATGTAGGTGTGTGTAAAACAGTTTTCACAACTACAACGGCTGGTAAAATCAATGTTTTACCTATGTTTCCGTATTTTGCTATACGTAAAGAGATATTGGAAGACGCTCACAAACCAACATCTTCTCTATATATATATGATGTTGAAGTGAGATTGTGTGGGTCTATTCTTAACTTTATCTTTGAGTGCTAGAAAATTTTTAAATCTTTATCTATTTTGTCAGGGTGACATTGTCTCAGATGATCCTCTAGCCATTGGTTTGGTATCATTATTTTAAAAAAGTCACTTAGGCAACCGCTTGTTTGACAAGGAAGGAATGAATCTCAGTTTTAAATAATCAACGCTGGACAGTGTACATTTCTTTTTGTTAAACATTTGTTACATGTAGACAAAATTAAAATTTTTAAATAAGTATTGAGACAATTCTTTGGTTTGATTAGCAGGAAATATGTTTAAATGATTTACCAAGATAAAAATCATATATTACTGTATAAAATAATTACATTAAATGAATGTAAAAATTAAAATGATCTGCTTTAAATGAAATCTATTATCGTAGACCCCCGTGGACCTCTCATAGACCCCCAATTTATTTTTTAATTTTGTAGACCCCCTGGAAGTCTTCGTAGACCCCTGGGGGTCTATATAGACCACTTTGGGAATCACTGATCTAGAGTTTAGTCTACACTCTAAATCTGGATATTACTACAATCAATATTGAATTGTATTCTAGACTCTCTGTCTAGTCTTATAAACTTTTTTTAAAGACTCTGAGACTTGAGTGATTATGCTTCTAGTTTGATCTAGACTATTCTAGACTAGATAATAGATCTAGACTTTTCTAAACTAGTTAATAGATCTAGATCTAGTAATATTCTAATTAATGATCTAGACTACATTATAGGTCTAGTTATCTAGATCTAGCAGATTTTCTTACCTCTTAAACTATTCTACTTCTTGATCTAGTCTATATAGATCTAGATTTAATCTATAGATCAAGTCTATAACTAGGTACTAGGACTAGAGTAATCTAGACATTCTATTCTAGACTGACTAGACTATACTAAACAAACTCTAATACTCTAATGACAATTCTAGTATTAAAATTAATAAGAAACTTTACAGTCTACATTCTAAATATCTAGAATCTATATTGACTATATCTACAATCAATATTGAATTGTATTCTAGACTCTCTATCTAGTCTTATAAACTTTCTTTAAAGACTCAGTCTTGAGTGATAAAGATTTAAAAGATTCTAGCTAGATCTAGATTTTTTTCTAGATCTAGACTAGTAAATAGATGATAGATTAATCTAGATGATGCTAGATCTACTTATATAATTATAATCTATAGTAATCTAGTCTAGATCTAATATTTCTAAATAGATCTAATATTGACAATCGAATAAGTTGAATAGGTGGTGTGTTTGGATAGCCTTACAAAACTTCTCTGTCTGTTGACCCTGATTTTTTCTAGATCTAGATTATTTTCTTACCTTTAAACTGTTCTTCTTCTTGATCTATATAGATTTAGATAATCTTGATTGAGAATTTCTATAGATCTAGTAACTAGTCTAGATAGATCTATCTAAATTTTAAATTATTAGTTCTATTTAAATAAATCTAATAAAATTAGTAATTACGATAAGATAAATTATCTTAAATCGATTCAGTCTAGACCCATCAACATGAATTATTGAATTGAGTCGTAACATTGGTTTTTAGACTAGGACTGAACTAGTTATAAAGGATTTATAGATATAGACGTCGAGTAGAAGATTTTGAACTGATAATCTAGATTTAGAGGAAAAAGATAATTTATTGTTACATTAAATCATGAACATGGCCGCCACATGGTTTACAATTAGACAGAGCAGCCCCGGTCAAAATGAAACAGAATTTAGGGTTTTCTTTTCAAAAGATTATTCTTCATGATAAATTACCCATTCAAGCCCATTGCATTAATAATAGATCTTTACTTGTAATTGATATGTAGCCATTCATTATAAATAGTTTTAAATTAAACCATTAGATCTAACGTAAGGATTTGAATTAGAGGACATTTTTTTTTTCTAAGCTTTGAACTGCCTCGTACATGGATGGCTGCCTGGTCAAGTGATTTGCACGCTGGACTGTCGTTCGGATTTATCTACGGTCGAGGGTTCAAACCCTGTCCGCTCCCAGTTTTTTTTACAAGCACAAAATAAGAAAAAAAAAATTGGATGATTTTTTTTCCCAAAGGTTAGCCGTCAACACAAGCTTCCCTCCCTGATAATTGTTTTTCACGTGAGAAAAATGAAGTACAAAAAGTGCATACATTTATTATATTTGAACTCGCCATGAATAAAAAAAAAAGAAAATTCTAGATCAAGGTTTTATTTGATGTACGATGGTTCTAACATTGTTAAAACTAGCCCATAGATCCAGATATTTTCTCTTTGTATTATCGTTGATTAAAAAAAGTGGAATTACCGTAATCTAGCATGTAGATGAAATATTTAAAAAAAAGATCTATAATAGGCAGTCTAGATCTAATATACTATTAAAATAAAAAAAATAATTTTTTTTTTTTTTAAAGTTTGGGAACCACTGGTCTTCAGTGAAGTCAGTCCCGGGATAGTGAATTACCCATTCAAGCCCATTGCATTAATAATAGAGCTTTACTTGTAATTGATATGTAGCCGTTCATTATAAATAGTTTTAAATTAAACCATTAGATCTAACGTAAGGATTTGAATTAGAGGACATTTTTTATTTTTTATTTTTTTCTAAGCTTTAAACTGCTCGCGCATAGATGGCTGCCTGGTCAAGTGGTTTGCACGCTGGACTGTCGTTCGGATTTATCGACGGTCGAGGGTTCAAACCCTGTCCGCTCCCAGTTTTTTTACAAGCACAAAATAAGAAAAAAAAAAATTGGATGATTTTTTTCCCCAAAGGTTAGCCGTCAACAAAGGCTTCCCTCCCTGATAATTGTTTTTCACGTGAGAAAAATGAAATACAAAAAGTGCATACATTTATTATATTTGAACTCACCATGAATAAAAAAAAAGAAAATTCTAGATCAAGGTTTTATTTGATGTACGATGGTTCTAACATTGTTAAAACTAGCCCATAGATCCAGATATTTTCTTTTTGTATTATCGTTGATTAAAAAAAAGTGGAATTACCGTAATCTAGCATCTAGATGAAATATTAAAAAAAAAAAGATCTATAATAGGCAGTCTAGATCTAATATACTAATAAAATAAAAAAAAAAAATTTTTTTTTAAAGTTTGGGAACCACTGGTCTTCAGTGAAGTCAGTCCCGGGATAGTGAATTACCCATTCAAGCCCATTGCATTAATAATAGAGCTTTACTTGTAATTGATATGTAGCCATTCATTATAAATAGTTTTAAATTAAACCATTAGATCTAACGTAAGGATTTGAATTAGAGGACATTTTTTATTTTTTATTTTTTTCTAAGCTTTAAACTGCTCTCGCATGGATGGCTGCCTGGTCAAGTGGTTTGCACGCTGGACTGTCGTTCGGATTTATCGATGGTCGAGGGTTCAAACTCTATCCGCTCCCATTTTTTACAAGCACAAAAAAAGAAAAAAAAATTTTTATTGTTTTTTTATTTTTTTTTTTATTATTTTTTTTTTAATTTAAACAAAAAAAAATAATAAAAAAAAATAAAACTACAAAAAAAAAATAAAAAAAATATTTTTTTTAAAAGTTTGGGAACCACTGGTCTACAGTGAAGTCAGTCCCGGGATAGTGAATTACCCATTCAAGCCCATTGCATTAATAATAGATCTTTACTTGTAATTGATATGTAGCCATTCATTATAAATAGTTTTAAATTAAACCATTAGATCTAACGTAAGGATTTGAATTAGAGGACATTTTTTTTTTTTTCTAAGCTTTGAACTGCCTCGTACATGGATGGCTGCCTGGTCAAGTGGTTTGCACGCTGGACTGTCGTTCGGATTTATCGACGGTCGAGGGTTCAAACCCTGTCCGCTCCCATTTTTTTTTACAAGCACAAAATAAGAAAAAAAAATTGGATGATTTTTTTCCCCAAAGGTTAGCCGTCAACACAAGCTTCCCTCCCTGATAATTGTTTTTCACGTGAGAAAAATGAAGTACAAAAAGTGCATACATTTATTATATTTGAACTCGCCATGAATAAAAAAAAAAGAAAATTCTAGATCAAGGTTTTATTTGATGTACGATGGTTCTAACATTGTTAAAACTAGCCCATAGATCCAGATATTTTCTCTTTGTATTATCGTTGATTAAAAAAAAGTGGAATTACCGTAATCTAGCATCTAGATGAAATATTAAAAAAAAAAGATCTATAATAGGCAGTCTAGATCTAATATACTAATAAAATAAAAAAAAAAATTTTTTTTAAAGTTTGGGAACCACTGGTCTTCAGTGAAGTCAGACCCGGGATAGTGAATTACCCATTCAAGCCCATTGCATTAATAATAGAGCTTTACTTGTAATTGATATGTAGCCATTCATTATAAATAGTTTTAAATTAAACCATTAGATCTAACGTAAGGATTTGAATTAGAGGACATTTTTTATTTTTTATTTTTTTCTAAGCTTTAAACTGCTCTCGCATGGATGGCTGCCTGGTCAAGTGGTTTGCACGCTGGACTGTCGTTCGGATTTATCGACGGTCGAGGGTTCAAACCCTGTCCGCTCCCATTTTTTTTTACAAGCACAAAAAAAGAAAAAAAAATTTATTATTTTTTTATTTATTTTTTTTTATTATTTTTTTTTTAATTTAAACAAAAAAACATAATAAAAAAAAAAAATAAAACTACAAAAAAAAAAATAAAAAAATAAAAAAATTATTTTTTTAAAAAAGTTTGGGAATCACTGGTCTACAGTGAAGTCAGTCCCGGGATAGTGAATTACCCATTCAAGCCCATTGCATTAATAATAGATCTTTACTTGTAATTGATATGTAGCCATTCATTATAAATAGTTTTAAATTAAACCATTAGATCTAACGTAAGGATTTGAATTAGAGGACATTTTTTATTTTTTATTTTTTTCTAAGCTTTGAACTGCCTCGCACATGGATGGCTACCTAGTCAAGTGGTTTGCACGCTGGACTGTCGTTCGGATTTATCGACGGTCGAGGGATCAAACCTTGCCCGCTACCATTTGTTACAAGCACAAAAATAAGAAAAAAAAATATTTTTTTTATTTTTTTTTTTTTTATTATTTTTTTAAATAAAAAAAAATAATAAAAAAAAAATAAAAATAAAAAATTTTTTTTTTTTTTTTTTAAAGTTTGGGAACCACTGGTCTACATTGAAGTCAGTCCCAGGATAGTGAATTACCCATTCAAGCCCATTGCAATTATAATAGATCTTTACTTGTAATTGATATATAGTCATTCATAATAAATAGTTTTAAATTAAACCATTAGATCTAACGTAAGGATTTAAATTAGAGGACATTTTTTATTTTTTATTTTTTTCTAAGCTTTGAACTGCCTCGTACATTGATGGCTGCCTGGTCAAGTGGTTTGCAAGCTTAACTGTCGTTCGGATTTATCGACGGTCGAGGGTTCAAACCCTGCCCGCTCCCATTTTTTTTTACAAGCACAAAATAAGAAAGGATAGCCGTCAACACAAGCTCCCCTCCCTGACAATTGTTTTTCACGTGAGAAAAATGAAGTACAAAAAGTGCATACATTTATTATATTTGAACTCGCCATGAATAAAAAAAAAAGAAAATTCTAGATCAAGGTTTTATTTGATGTACGATGGTTCTAACATTATTAAAACTAGCCCATAGATCCAGATATTTTCTCTTTGTATTATCGTTGATGAAAAAATGTGGAATTACCGTAATCTAGCATCTAGATGAAATATTAAAAAAAAAAAAAGATTTATAATAGGAAGTCTAGATCTAATATACTTTTGCTTACAATTGTCTTTAAATTAACAATTTTATTGGAAAAAAATTTTTTTTATATTTTTTTAGAAAATTTTTTTTCAATTTTTTAATTTTTTATTTTTTTTTTCGAGAATTCACTATCCCGGGACTGAATTCACTGTAGACCAGTGGTTCCTAAACTTTTTTTTTAATTTTTTTTTTTTTAATTTTTTTATTTTTTTAGAAAATTTTTTTTCAATTTTTTATTATTTTTTTTTTCGAGAATTCACTATCCCGGGACTGACTTCACTGTAGACCAGTGGTTCCTAAACTTTTTTTTTAATTTTTTTTTTTTTTTTAATTTTTTTTTTTTTTTATTATTTTTTTTTAATTTTAAAAAATTTAAAAAAAAAAATAATAAAAAAAAATAATAAAACAAAAAAAAAATAAAAAAAAAAATAAAATAATTTTTTAAAGTTTGGGAACCACTGGAAACCCAGCCCGCTCCCATTTTTTACAAGCACAAAATAAGAAAAAAAATTGTATTGGATGATTTTTTCCCCCAAAGGTTAGCCGTCAACACAAGCTCCCCTCCCTGATAATTTTTTTTTCACGAGAAAAAAATGAAGTACAAAAAGTGCATACATTTATTATATTTGAACTCGCCATGAATAAAAAAAAATGAAAATTCTAGATCAAGGTTTTATTTGATGTACGATGGTTCTAACATTGTTAAAACTAGCCCATAGATCCAGATATTTTCTCTTTGTATTATCGTGGATTCCAAAAAAGTGGAATTACCGTAATCTAGCATCTAGATGAAATATTTTTTAAAAAATAAATATCTATAATAGGCTGTCTAGATCTAATATACTTTTGCTTACAATTGTCTTTAAATTAACATTTTTATCGGAAAAAAAAAACTTTTTTTTTTAGTGTTTATTCTGTATCGCTCTGTTACTGTTAGAGTGTTGCTAGTGACTTGTGTGATGCGATTTCTTTTCAGATTAGATCTATGGTTTGGGTTATTTTTTTTTATTTTGAAAATGTAGATCTAGCTGAAAATGTTAAAAATTATATATTAATGTAGATCTATGTAATAGGATACATTAAACAGTTAAGCAGAAATCTATTTCTGTGAACCGATTCCCCCCCCCCCCGGGCTAAACAATGGGAAAAAAATATATTTTGTTTTATCGGAATTATATATACCGGTATTTAAAAAAAACAATTAATATCTTTTCCTTTTTAGAAATTCATTTCTTGTTTTAAAATAACTTACTTGTTGCTAAGATAAACAATCGAATTTGATTCTATAAAATAGATCTAGATAATAACAATTTTGACATAATGTATTCAACGAAGGTAGTCTATTATCTATATAGAATTTCTGTAAGTTTCAATCAATATCTAGTTTGTAGATCTAGCTTATTCCTTAAAATTTAAACTGTATCATTTCTATTGATTTACCGTATTTTTTAGTCTAAAATTAATATAATCTACATTTAGACCTAATTCTCTCTTCCTTAGGCTGCATGAGCTCAGTAGTCAGTATTTATAACACAAAAATCTTTAAAATTGTAATTTTATTGTTCCCTATTGAAAACAATTTAGAACTATTGTAAACTGGGTCGTTATTATTAATACTTTTTTTTTGTCGTTGAATTGAAATTTAACTCAGCACACTCTTTTTTTCTTTATTTTTTTTTAGGCTTTGAACTGCCTCGCACATAGCTGGCTGCCTGGTCAAGTGGTTAGCACGCTGGACTGTTGTTCGGATTTATCGACGGTCGAGGGTTCAAACCCTGCCCGCTCCCATTTTTTTTTACAAGCACAAAATAAAAAAAAAAAAATTGGATGATTTTTTCCCCAAAGGTTAGCCGTCAACACAAGCTTCCCTCCCTGATAATTGTTTTTCACGTGAGAAAAATGAAGTACAAAAAGTGCATACATTTATTATATTTGAACTCGCCATGAATAAAAAAAAAAGAAAATTCTAGATCAAGGTTTTATTTGATGTACGATGGTTCTAACATTGTTAAAACTAGCCCATAGATCCAGATATTTTCTCTTTGTATTATCGTGGATTCAAAAAAAGATGAATTACCGTCAGCTAGCATCTAGATGAAATATTTTTTAAAAAATAAATATCTATAATAGGCAGACTAGATCTAATATACTTTTGCTTACAATTGTCTTTAAATTAACATTTTTATCGAAAAAAAAACAACTTTTTTTTTTAGTGTTTGTTTCTGTATCGCTCTGTTACTGTTAGAGTGTTGCTAGTGACTCGTGTGATGCGATTTCTTTTCAGATTAGATCTATGGTTTGGGTTATTTATTTTAATTTGGAAATGTAAATCTATCTGAAAATAGATAAAAATTATTGATTTACCGTATTTTTTAGTCTAAAATTAATATAATCTACATCTAGACCTAATTCTCTCTTCCTTAGGCTGCATGAGCTCAGTAGTCAGTAGTTATAACACAAAAATCTTTAAAATTGTAATTTTGTTGTTCCCTATTGAAAACAATTTAGAACTATTGTAAACTGGGTCGTTATTATTAATATTTTTTTTGTCGTTGAATTGAAAATTAACTCAGCACACTTTTTTCTGAACTCGATAGTGTATAAAAGTCAAGACATTTGGGCTATCAAGTTAGTTCATCTACAGGTGACCCATACGAGATTGAAAGTGGAAGAAGAGAAGAAAGTCGTCATTTTCTATGCCCTAAAGTTTAGATGGTGTCTATGCATGTTTCTTGAAGTTGACCTGGAGATCGGTGAGTCAATATGAAACTTAGAATTAAACGGTAACTTTAGATTTGTGTTTTTTTATGTCTGTTCTTAACATATTTACAAGTGTTTTTGAAAGAAATAAATTTATTAAAGTTCATACTTTAACACATTACTTTTTTTCCCTAGGTCTGTTTGTTCATCAATGCCTATTCCAAAACTGTAGCAGTCCCGTCTTTACTACGTACATAGTGTGCAGAACTGTTGTCAACATTTCGGGCAGCTAATGCCCATGCTCTCAGTACACTCTTCTTATCAGAAGTGCGTGCTCTCCAAAATGAGCTATTTATAAACATGCTATACCAGCATCATTCTACGACATCAAAATAGTCTACACAATATAGACTATGAACTTTATGTGCTTTTCAAAATGTGCAGTACACAATTGACAATGACTTTGCTTTTAAAAATGTGTACTAGTGACATTAAATTTCATGTGTGGAGGATTCAACGAAGTGGATCGTCTACAATTTGTGAGTACCCTATTTATTTTAAAAGTTCAATATTCTTTTGCTAAGGCCACCTCTTATATTCAGCATTTAACATGTTTGATTTTGATATGTATTAGCAATGCATTTTCATCTCTTCTGCAAAGTAAGAAATTCAACTTGCAACATTATTTTAGCCATACACCTGGTCTTTATTATAGTTAAAATATCTAAATCTAAAGTTTATAGCAAGGTAAACTTAACCCAGCTTTAAGGGGAAAACCCAAGCTAAAGGAATGGCGTTTGACAATTCTTAATTTTGATCTGTATTAGCAAATACATTTTCGTCTCTTCTTTAAACAATCAACTTTAACAAATGCAGCATGTTTTCAGTCGTACATTAAAATGCCCCACCCGGTCTTTAGTAAGGTTAAAATATCTAGATCTATACTTTAATTATAGCAAGCATAAACTCTTGATGAGAAAAACCCAACTTTAGTGGGAAAACCCAAGACTCAAATGATAATAGTTAAATGGAGTTTGACTTTTTTGTTCAAAACTAAATTTTAGATTTAAATCGATTTATTCACCATGTATTCCTATTTTAAACTGATAATCTTTCTAGATCTATGTTTAGATCTAATACATTACAGACTTTACATAACAAAATATCTAGATCTAATTACTTCCTTCGCGTATACAATGCAATTTGTCATTGCAGTCGAACATGTTAGATTTATTTATCTAGATCTAGAATAGATCTAGTTTAAATAGAATATTGCCTAACGAAATATAGATATGTGTAGAATGTATACTAGATCTACAACTCTAGCTTTTAATTAGATGTAGTAATTTAATATTTCTAAAGTTAGATCTACACTAGTGTAAATCTAGGTATTGAGCTTAATCGAGATCTCTTACACACGAGTAATCTATTTTGAACGCACATACCGTAAACTATATCGACCACACATTCCGTAGACTATGTCGAACAGAATTTCTAAGTTTATTTCTATAACCTATACTGGTTATACTTTGGGGGGACAATGATAGACCCCCCCCCTTTCCTCCCCCCCCCCCCCCACACAAAAAAAAAACCCAACTCATTAGCCATTAAATTCAAAATAAGCTATAATTGCACAATTCTGGCCCGTTGTATGTAGATCTAGATCTAATTTTACATAGTCTGTAGATTCTACATTCATTGGTCCTTTGTTTTACTAAGGTCAACAAAATTGAAAAGGCTATTTTAGAATTTAGATGTAGCTCTTTTAGACTCTTTGCATTATTTTACTATCTTTTGGCCTGAGATTTTGCTCTCTCGACCCTTGTTTATACATGTTGAGTTTACAATAATCAAATTTTGCTTCAGTTCATTATCATTTTGTCATTTGTCTTAGCTAACGTCGTTTACATTTAATATCAAATATGGACTGTGGTATAGTATTTTCGATATGGTGTTTTGTATTCCAATTTCGAATCGGAGGTTTGTGTATTGTGTCGTGCTACTTTGAAGTGCAACTAAATTCTTTGTGTGGTGCCTATTCGTTTTTTGCCATCTATCTTGAATCAAAAGTGTGCATTTTTGTGCCGGCTATTCTGACTCGGGCTTGTGCATTTTTGTGCCGGCTATTCTGAATCGGACTTGTGTTTTTTGTGTTAGCTGTTTAAAATCAATTGTGCTTTATTTTTCGTTGTGGCTATTTAAAATCAATTTGTGCTTTTCTGACGTGGATGAAGTTTGAAATCAGCTTGTGCTTTTTTTAGTGTGCTTTTTAAAAACAACTGGTCTTTTGTTTTCGTGGTGGAATAGACTTGTGCATTTTGGTGTATTTATTTAGAATTGACTTGTGCTTTTTTTCCCGCGTGGTTTATTGGAATAAGACTTGTGCATATATTTGGTTACGTTATTTGGAATAGTTTTTTTTTTAATTTTAGCTTTGTGTCAATGAATATTTAGCTTGAAACTTACCCAGCAAAAGAAGTAAAAAAAATGTTTGCATCGTGTAATAAGCACTTTTATGTAGCAGCCCTGAGCATCTGAAATAAACTCCCCCCCCCATGTCTTGACCTCCATATATCCACGCCCCAGTTTACTATGAAGCTCCAGTCTCTAGATCTAAAAGATATTATTATTGTCTAGGATTCAAGAGAGGCAACCCATATAAATCATCCCGAACTTTCCCTGTCGTACAAAAAAATCCGAAAATGTGTACAATGAATATTGTAGCTTGAAACCTACCCAGCATAAGAAAAAATCAAACTAATTTGCATGGAACAATAAGTACTTAAGTGTAGAAGCCCTTAGCACCTGGAAAAAAAAAGCCCCCCCCCCCCACGTCTTAGAGTTCCTCATATCCACGCCCCAGTTTACTATGAATCTTCAGTCTCTAGATCTAAATAAAAACGAAATATTGTCTTGGATTCAAGAGAGGCAACCCATAGCAATCATCCCAAACTTTTCTTTCGGTACAAGAAAAGCCGCAAATGTATACAATGAATATTTTAGCTTGAACCTACCCAGTATAAGTAAATCAAACTAATTTGCATGGAACAATAACTACTTAAGTGTAGCTGCCCTGAGCACCTGAAAAAAAAACGGCCCCCACGTCTTAGAGTTCCTCATATCCACGCCCCAGTTTACTATGAATCTTCAGTCTCTAGATCTAAATAAAAACGAAATATTGTCTTGGATTCAAGAGAGGCAACCCATAGAAATCATCCCAAACTTTCCCTTTCGGTACAAGAAAAGCCGCAAATGTATACAATGAATATTTTAGCTTGAACCTACCCAGCATAAGAAGTAAATAAAACTAATTTGCATAGAACAAGTATTTAAGTGTAGCAGCCCTGAGCACCTGAGAAAAAAAAGCCCCCCACGTCTTAGAATTCCTCATATCCACGCCCCAGTTTACTATGAATCTTCAGTCTCTAGATCTTAATAAAAATAATGAAATATTGTCTTGGATTCAAGAGAGGCAACCCATAGAAATCATCCCAAACTTTTCCTTTAATAAAAAAGAGCGATTAAGTCCCTTAATGTAATTAACACCAATTTTTGGATATGTTTTACAAAATAAATTAAATTCTTAGCTTTACCTATCGATCAATCTGTTAAAACATGGGGGCACCACACATGATCTGTCAACAGCCCTTCTATATTCCTCTTTAATTAGCCCTGGATAAACCATTTCATGGCAGACCTGGCCATTCTTTGATGTCTTCACATTGTCTTTCATTCTTCATCCTAGAACTCAATGGTGAAAGGACCATAACCCTGGTATTATTTTCCTAAAATAAAAAAAGAGTGATTAAGTCCCTTAATGTAATTAACACCAACTTTTGGAAATGTTTTACAAAATACATTAAATTCTTAGCTTTACCTATCGATCAATCTGTTAAAACATGGGGGGCACCACACAAGATCTGTCAACAGCCCTTATATATTCCTCTCTTTAATTAGCCCTGGATAACCATTTCATGGCATACCTGGCTATTCTTTGATGTCTTCACATTGCTCTCTGTCTTTCATTCTTCATCCTGGAACTCAATGTTGAAAGGACCATAACCCTGGTAATATTTTCTTAAAATAAAAAAGAGTGATTAAGGCCCTTAATGTAATTAACACCATTTTTTTTCGAAATGTTTTACAAAATACATTAATTCTTGGCTTTACCTATCGATCAATCTGTTGAACCATGGGGGCACCACACAAGATCTGTCAACAGCCCTTCTATATTCCTCTCTGTACTTAGCCCTGGATAAACCATTTCATTGCAGACCTGGCCATTCTTTGATGTCTTCACATTGCTCTCTGTCTTTCTTATTTTTTCATCCTGGATCTCAATATTGAAAGGACCATAACCCTGTTATTATTTTCTTATGGAAAAAAAAAGAGTGATTAAATCCCTTAATGTAATTAACATCAATATAAGGAAATAAATTACAAAATACATTAAATTCTTATTAGCCCTGGATAAACCATTTCATGGCAGACCTGGCCATTCTTTGATGTCTTCACATTGTCTTTCTCTCATTCTTCATCCTAGAACTCCATGGTGAAAGGACCATAACCCTGGTATTTCCTAAAATAAAAAAAGAGTGATTAAGTCCCTTAATGTAATTAACACCAACTTTTGGAAATGTTTTACAAAATACATTAAATTCTTAGCTTTACCTATCGATCAATCTGTTAAAACATGGGGGGCACCACACAAGATCTGTCTACAGCCCTTATATATTCCTCTCTTTAATTAGCCCTGGATAACCATTTCATGGCATACCTGGCTATTCTTTGATGTCTTCACATTGCTCTCTGTCTTTCATTCTTCATCCTGGAACTCAATGTTGAAAGGACCATAACCCTGGTAATATTTTCTTAAAATAAAAAAGAGTGATTAAGGCCCTTAATGTAATTAACACCAATTTTTTTCGAAATGTTTTACAAAATACATTAATTCTTGGCTTTACCTATCGATCAATCTGTTGAACCATGGGGGCACCACACAAGATCTGTCAACAGCCCTTCTATATTCCTCTCTGTACTTAGCCCTGGATAAACCATTTCATTGCAGACCTGGCCATTCTTTGATGTCTTCACATTGCTCTCTGTCTTTCTTATTTTTTCATCCTGGATCTCAATATTGAAAGGACCATAACCCTGTTATTATTTTCTTATGGAAAAAAAAGAGTGATTAAATCCCTTAATGTAATTAACATCAATATAAGGAAATAAATTACAAAATACATTAAATTCTTAGTTTTGCCTATCGATTAATCTGTTGAACCATGGGGGCACCACACAAGATCTGTCAACAGCCCTTCTATATTCCTCTCTGTACTTAGTCCTGGATAAACCATTTCATGGCAGACCTGCCTATTCTTTGATGTCTTCACATTGCTCTCTGTCTTTCATTCTTCATCCTGGAACTCAATTGTGAAAGGACCATAACCCTGGTAATATTTTCTTAAAATAAAAAAAGAGTGATTAAGTCCCTTAATGTAATTAACACCAATTTTTTTCGAAATGTTTTACAAAATACATTAAATTCTTGGCTTTAACTATCGATCAATCTGAACCATGGGGAAACCACACAAGATCTGTCAACAGCCCTTCTATATTCCTCTCTGTACTTAGCCCTGGATAAACCATTTCATTGCAGACCTGGCCATTCTTTGATGTCTTCACATTGCTCTGTCTTTCTCATTTTTTCATCCTGGATCTCAATATTGAAAGGACCATAACCCTGTTATTATTTTCTTATGAAAAAAAAGAGTGATTAAATCCCTTAATGTAATTAACACCAATATAAGGAAATAAATTACAAAATACATTAAATTCTTAGTTTTACCTATCGATTAATCTGTTGAACCATGGGGGCACCACACAAGATCTGTCAACAGCCCTTCTATATTCCTCTCTGTACTTAGCCCTGGATAAACCATTTCATGGCAGACCTGCCCATTCTTTGATGTCTTCACATTGCTCTGTCTTTCATTCTTCATCCTGGAACTCAATTGTGAAAGGACCATAACCCTGGTAATATTTTCTTAAAATAAAAAAAAGAGTGGTGATTAAGTCCCTTAATGTAATTAACACAAATATAAGGAAATAAATTACAAAATACATTAAATTCTTAGCTTTAACTATCGATTAATCTGTTGAACCATGGGGCACCACACAAAATCTGTCAACAGCCCTTCTATATTCCTCTCTGTACTTAGCCCTGGATAAACCATTTCATGGCAGACCTGCCCATTCTTTGATGTCTTCACATTGCTCTTTGTCTTTCATTCTTCATCCTGGAACTCAATTGTGAAAGGACCATAACCCTGGTTCTATTTTCTGGAAATAAAAAAAAAGAGTGATTAAGTCCCTTAATGTAATTAACACAAATATAAGGAAATAAATTACAAAATACATTAAATTCTTAGCTTTAACTATCGATTAATCTGTTGAACCATGGGGGCACCACACAAAATCTGTCAACAGCCCTTCTATATTCCTCTCTGTACTTAGCCCTGAATAAACCATTTCATGGCAGACCTGCCCATTCTTTGATGTCTTCACATTGCTCTTTGTCTTTCATTCTTCATCCTGGAACTCAATTGTGAAAGGACCATAACCCTGGTAATATTTTCTGGAAATAAAAAAGAGTGATTAAGTCCCTTAATGTAATTAACACCAATTTTTTTCGAAATGTTTTACAAAATAAATTAAATTCTTGGCTTTACCTATCGATCAATCTGTTGAACCATGGGGGCACCACACAAGATCTGTCAACAGCCCTTCTATATTCCTCTCTGTATTTAGCCCTGGATAAACCATTTCATAGCGGACCTGCCCATTCTTTGATGTCTTCACATTGTCTTTCTATCATTCTTTTTGCTATAACTCAATGTTGAAAGGACCATAAACCTAATATTATTTTATGAAAATAAAGTCCCTTAATGTAATTAACACCAATTTTATGAAATGTTTTACAAAATACATTAAATTCTTAGCTTTACATATCAATCAATCTGTTGAACCATGGGTCATTACGTTTCTTTAGTTCTCGTAGACTAAGTGTTAAATGTCAACTCTAAAAAGGCTTTAAAAATAATCTAAATTTATCTCTTGATATAGACTTTTCAAGGTCTTTATTGTTACATATTATGGACTAAAACTTTAGAAATGTTAAAATCCTTGGTATCAAATGCATAAACTTTGAAGGTTTCCATTTCATTTTTGAAATGGACAATTATTTATTCCTTGTAGCTAATAAAACCAATAAGAGGTGGCCTTAATGTCTTACTTTTATAAAATTAGATAAAACAAACCTGTTTAGTACAATGTACACATGCATTACAAGTAAACCCTATCACCCAACACATTGTAATAAACATTAGATAGCAGTTGCATAACATTTTACACCCTAAATTTTATCTCAGATATACAATTCTCTTTTAATAGTTAGTTTGTTTTACTTGTTCAATTGCTTTTTATGTAATGCTCTTAAATAAAATATGTAATTATATATTCCCTATATAGCTCTTTAACAATTTAAAAGTTGGAATTACTCATTTGCTTACATAAATATAACTTATGCAAACATATTTAAAACCATTTGACACATGGATTTAAAGTAAACCCAAACATCCAATACGGCAGTAAACGTTAGACAATAATTGCATACATAACATTGCACACTTAATTTTATTTCTGACTTTTCTTAAAAGCTTGTTTCAATTGTTCCATTGCTTTTTTTTTGTATTGCATGTTTATTTATAGATAAATATTAGAGTTGTCCTTATGTTTAAAGATGATTGGAATTTAGGTTAAGGTTAGTTGTAGATGCTAGACGTGGGGAAAATAATCATATACGTGAAAGTTTACGTTAGCTGGGTACTTAAAACTTGTCTATTTATATTTTTTCTTGTAACTAGTTAACCTAAACTGTTACTTATCCAGCGCTGAACTTGACATGAGACACTGCCAGCGCTGGTCTTAGCCAGCGCTGAACTTGACATGAGACACTGCCAGCGCTGGTCTTAGCCAGCGCTGAACTTGACATGTGACACTGCCAGCGCTGGTCTAGCTAACATGATCACTAGGTTTCAACTATTTACTAAGATAAAGATATAAATGCAATGATTAATCGAGTCTACGTCATCTCTAATACTTGATAAAGCTTTTTTTCCCTTAAATCCTATAACATAAGACCACCCATCCCTAAACTCTAAGTATTTAGTTAGCATTCAAAGGAAACAAAACTTCTAAAACAGTACTTAAGGGATAACGACATAATCGTCTTCCCTTGAATGCTGTGTGTACGTTTTGTTTCCTTTAATTGCAATTTAAATAATATCTCCATTAGGGTAACTATCTCCATTAGGGTAACTATCTCCATTAGGGTAACTATCTCCATTAGGGTAACTATCTCCATTAGGGTAACTATCTCCATTAGGGTAACTATCTCCATTAGGGTAACTATCTCCATTAGGGTAACTATCTCCATTAGGGTAACTATCTCCATTAGGGTAACTATCTCCATTAGGGTAACTATCTCCATTAGGGTAACTATCTCCATTAGGGTAACTATCTCCATTAGGGTAACTATCTCCATTAGGGTAACTATCTCCATTAGGGTAACTATCTCCATTAGGGTAACTATCTCCATTAGGGTAACTATCTCCATTAGGGTAACTATCTCCATTAGGGTAACTATCTCCATTAGGGTAACTATCTCCATTAGGGTAACTATCTCCATTAGGGTAACTATCTCCATTAGGGTAACTATCTCCATTAGGGTAACTATCTCCATTAGGGTAACTATCTCCATTAGGGTAACTATCTCCATTAGGGTAACTATCTCCATTAGGGTAACTATCTCCATTAGGGTAACTATCTCCATTAGGGTAACTATCTCCATTAGGGTAACTATCTCCATTAGGGTAACTATCTCCATTAGGGTAACTATCTCCATTAGGGTAACTATCTCCATTAGGGTAACTATCTCCATTAGGGTAACTATCTCCATTAGGGTAACTATCTCCATTAGGGTAACTATCTCCATTAGGGTAACTATCTCCATTAGGGTAACTATCTCCATTAGGGTAACTATCTCCATTAGGGTAACTATCTCCATTAGGGTAACTATCTCCATTAGGGTAACTATCTCCATTAGGGTAACTATCTCCATTAGGGTAACTATCTCCATTAGGGTAACTATCTCCATTAGGGTAACTATCTCCATTAGGGTAACTATCTCCATTAGGGTAACTATCTCCATTAGGGTAACTATCTCCATTAGGGTAACTATCTCCATTAGGGTAACTATCTCCATTAGGGTAACTATCTCCATTAGGGTAACTATCTCCATTAGGGTAACTATCTCCATTAGGGTAACTATCTCCATTAGGGTAACTATCTCCATTAGGGTAACTATCTCCATTAGGGTAACTATCTCCATTAGGGTAACTATCTCCATTAGGGTAACTATCTCCATTAGGGTAACTATCTCCATTAGGGTAACTATCTCCATTAGGGTAACTATCTCCATTAGGGTAACTATCTCCATTAGGGTAACTATCTCCATTAGGGTAACTATCTCCATTAGGGTAACTATCTCCATTAGGGTAACTATCTCCATTAGGGTAACTATCTCCATTAGGGTAACTATCTCCATTAGGGTAACTATCTCCATTAGGGTAACTATCTCCATTAGGGTAACTATCTCCATTAGGGTAACTATCTCCATTAGGGTAACTATCTCCATTAGGGTAACTATCTCCATTAGGGTAACTATCTCCATTAGGGTAACTATCTCCATTAGGGTAACTATCTCCATTAGGGTAACTATCTCCATTAGGGTAACTATCTCCATTAGGGTAACTATCTCCATTAGGGTAACTATCTCCATTAGGGTAACTATCTCCATTAGGGTAACTATCTCCATTAGGGTAACTATCTCCATTAGGGTAACTATCTCCATTAGGGTAACTATCTCCATTAGGGTAACTATCTCCATTAGGGTAACTATCTCCATTAGGGTAACTATCTCCATTAGGGTAACTATCTCCATTAGGGTAACTATCTCCATTAGGGTAACTATCTCCATTAGGGTAACTATCTCCATTAGGGTAACTATCTCCATTAGGGTAACTATCTCCATTAGGGTAACTATCTCCATTAGGGTAACTATCTCCATTAGGGTAACTATCTCCATTAGGGTAACTATCTCCATTAGGGTAACTATCTCCATTAGGGTAACTATCTCCATTAGGGTAACTATCTCCATTAGGGTAACTATCTCCATTAGGGTAACTATCTCCATTAGGGTAACTATCTCCATTAGGGTAACTATCTCCATTAGGGTAACTATCTCCATTAGGGTAACTATCTCCATTAGGGTAACTATCTCCATTAGGGTAACTATCTCCATTAGGGTAACTATCTCCATTAGGGTAACTATCTCCATTAGGGTAACTATCTCCATTAGGGTAACTATCTCCATTAGGGTAACTATCTCCATTAGGGTAACTATCTCCATTAGGGTAACTATCTCCATTAGGGTAACTATCTCCATTAGGGTAACTATCTCCATTAGGGTAACTATCTCCATTAGGGTAACTATCTCCATTAGGGTAACTATCTCCATTAGGGTAACTATCTCCATTAGGGTAACTATCTCCATTAGGGTAACTATCTCCATTAGGGTAACTATCTCCATTAGGGTAACTATCTCCATTAGGGTAACTATCTCCATTAGGGTAACTATCTCCATTAGGGTAACTATCTCCATTAGGGTAACTATCTCCATTAGGGTAACTATCTCCATTAGGGTAACTATCTCCATTAGGGTAACTATCTCCATTAGGGTAACTATCTCCATTAGGGTAACTATCTCCATTAGGGTAACTATCTCCATTAGGGTAACTATCTCCATTAGGGTAACTATCTCCATTAGGGTAACTATCTCCATTAGGGTAACTATCTCCATTAGGGTAACTATCTCCATTAGGGTAACTATCTCCATTAGGGTAACTATCTCCATTAGGGTAACTATCTCCATTAGGGTAACTATCTCCATTAGGGTAACTATCTCCATTAGGGTAACTATCTCCATTAGGGTAACTATCTCCATTAGGGTAACTATCTCCATTAGGGTAACTATCTCCATTAGGGTAACTATCTCCATTAGGGTAACTATCTCCATTAGGGTAACTATCTCCATTAGGGTAACTATCTCCATTAGGGTAACTATCTCCATTAGGGTAACTATCTCCATTAGGGTAACTATCTCCATTAGGGTAACTATCTCCATTAGGGTAACTATCTCCATTAGGGTAACTATCTCCATTAGGGTAACTATCTCCATTAGGGTAACTATCTCCATTAGGGTAACTATCTCCATTAGGGTAACTATCTCCATTAGGGTAACTATCTCCATTAGGGTAACTATCTCCATTAGGGTAACTATCTCCATTAGGGTAACTATCTCCATTAGGGTAACTATCTCCATTAGGGTAACTATCTCCATTAGGGTAACTATCTCCATTAGGGTAACTATCTCCATTAGGGTAACTATCTCCATTAGGGTAACTATCTCCATTAGGGTAACTATCTCCATTAGGGTAACTATCTCCATTAGGGTAACTATCTCCATTAGGGTAACTATCTCCATTAGGGTAACTATCTCCATTAGGGTAACTATCTCCATTAGGGTAACTATCTCCATTAGGGTAACTATCTCCATTAGGGTAACTATCTCCATTAGGGTAACTATCTCCATTAGGGTAACTATCTCCATTAGGGTAACTATCTCCATTAGGGTAACTATCTCCATTAGGGTAACTATCTCCATTAGGGTAACTATCTCCATTAGGGTAACTATCTCCATTAGGGTAACTATCTCCATTAGGGTAACTATCTCCATTAGGGTAACTATCTCCATTAGGGTAACTATCTCCATTAGGGTAACTATCTCCATTAGGGTAACTATCTCCATTAGGGTAACTATCTCCATTAGGGTAACTATCTCCATTAGGGTAACTATCTCCATTAGGGTAACTATCTCCATTAGGGTAACTATCTCCATTAGGGTAACTATCTCCATTAGGGTAACTATCTCCATTAGGGTAACTATCTCCATTAGGGTAACTATCTCCATTAGGGTAACTATCTCCATTAGGGTAACTATCTCCATTAGGGTAACTATCTCCATTAGGGTAACTATCTCCATTAGGGTAACTATCTCCATTAGGGTAACTATCTCCATTAGGGTAACTATCTCCATTAGGGTAACTATCTCCATTAGGGTAACTATCTCCATTAGGGTAACTATCTCCATTAGGGTAACTATCTCCATTAGGGTAACTATCTCCATTAGGGTAACTATCTCCATTAGGGTAACTATCTCCATTAGGGTAACTATCTCCATTAGGGTAACTATCTCCATTAGGGTAACTATCTCCATTAGGGTAACTATCTCCATTAGGGTAACTATCTCCATTAGGGTAACTATCTCCATTAGGGTAACTATCTCCATTAGGGTAACTATCTCCATTAGGGTAACTATCTCCATTAGGGTAACTATCTCCATTAGGGTAACTATCTCCATTAGGGTAACTATCTCCATTAGGGTAACTATCTCCATTAGGGTAACTATCTCCATTAGGGTAACTATCTCCATTAGGGTAACTATCTCCATTAGGGTAACTATCTCCATTAGGGTAACTATCTCCATTAGGGTAACTATCTCCATTAGGGTAACTATCTCCATTAGGGTAACTATCTCCATTAGGGTAACTATCTCCATTAGGGTAACTATCTCCATTAGGGTAACTATCTCCATTAGGGTAACTATCTCCATTAGGGTAACTATCTCCATTAGGGTAACTATCTCCATTAGGGTAACTATCTCCATTAGGGTAACTATCTCCATTAGGGTAACTATCTCCATTAGGGTAACTATCTCCATTAGGGTAACTATCTCCATTAGGGTAACTATCTCCATTAGGGTAACTATCTCCATTAGGGTAACTATCTCCATTAGGGTAACTATCTCCATTAGGGTAACTATCTCCATTAGGGTAACTATCTCCATTAGGGTAACTATCTCCATTAGGGTAACTATCTCCATTAGGGTAACTATCTCCATTAGGGTAACTATCTCCATTAGGGTAACTATCTCCATTAGGGTAACTATCTCCATTAGGGTAACTATCTCCATTAGGGTAACTATCTCCATTAGGGTAACTATCTCCATTAGGGTAACTATCTCCATTAGGGTAACTATCTCCATTAGGGTAACTATCTCCATTAGGGTAACTATCTCCATTAGGGTAACTATCTCCATTAGGGTAACTATCTCCATTAGGGTAACTATCTCCATTAGGGTAACTATCTCCATTAGGGTAACTATCTCCATTAGGGTAACTATCTCCATTAGGGTAACTATCTCCATTAGGGTAACTATCTCCATTAGGGTAACTATCTCCATTAGGGTAACTATCTCCATTAGGGTAACTATCTCCATTAGGGTAACTATCTCCATTAGGGTAACTATCTCCATTAGGGTAACTATCTCCATTAGGGTAACTATCTCCATTAGGGTAACTATCTCCATTAGGGTAACTATCTCCATTAGGGTAACTATCTCCATTAGGGTAACTATCTCCATTAGGGTAACTATCTCCATTAGGGTAACTATCTCCATTAGG
This sequence comes from Biomphalaria glabrata, assembly GCF_947242115.1. Classification (NCBI taxonomy): domain Eukaryota; kingdom Metazoa; phylum Mollusca; class Gastropoda; family Planorbidae; genus Biomphalaria; species Biomphalaria glabrata. The sequence goes on from NW_026602934.1 coordinate 131,643, forward strand.
GTAACTATCTCCATTAGGGTAACTATCTCCATTAGGGTAACTATCTCCATTAGGGTAACTATCTCCATTAGGGTAACTATCTCCATTAGGGTAACTATCTCCATTAGGGTAACTATCTCCATTAGGGTAACTATCTCCATTAGGGTAACTATCTCCATTAGGGTAACTATCTCCATTAGGGTAACTATCTCCATTAGGGTAACTATCTCCATTAGGGTAACTATCTCCATTAGGGTAACTATCTCCATTAGGGTAACTATCTCCATTAGGGTAACTATCTCCATTAGGGTAACTATCTCCATTAGGGTAACTATCTCCATTAGGGTAACTATCTCCATTAGGGTAACTATCTCCATTAGGGTAACTATCTCCATTAGGGTAACTATCTCCATTAGGGTAACTATCTCCATTAGGGTAACTATCTCCATTAGGGTAACTATCTCCATTAGGGTAACTATCTCCATTAGGGTAACTATCTCCATTAGGGTAACTATCTCCATTAGGGTAACTATCTCCATTAGGGTAACTATCTCCATTAGGGTAACTATCTCCATTAGGGTAACTATCTCCATTAGGGTAACTATCTCCATTAGGGTAACTATCTCCATTAGGGTAACTATCTCCATTAGGGTAACTATCTCCATTAGGGTAACTATCTCCATTAGGGTAACTATCTCCATTAGGGTAACTATCTCCATTAGGGTAACTATCTCCATTAGGGTAACTATCTCCATTAGGGTAACTATCTCCATTAGGGTAACTATCTCCATTAGGGTAACTATCTCCATTAGGGTAACTATCTCCATTAGGGTAACTATCTCCATTAGGGTAACTATCTCCATTAGGGTAACTATCTCCATTAGGGTAACTATCTCCATTAGGGTAACTATCTCCATTAGGGTAACTATCTCCATTAGGGTAACTATCTCCATTAGGGTAACTATCTCCATTAGGGTAACTATCTCCATTAGGGTAACTATCTCCATTAGGGTAACTATCTCCATTAGGGTAACTATCTCCATTAGGGTAACTATCTCCATTAGGGTAACTATCTCCATTAGGGTAACTATCTCCATTAGGGTAACTATCTCCATTAGGGTAACTATCTCCATTAGGGTAACTATCTCCATTAGGGTAACTATCTCCATTAGGGTAACTATCTCCATTAGGGTAACTATCTCCGTTAGGGTAACTATCTCCGTTAGGGTAACTATCTCCGTTAGGGTTAGGGTTAGGGTTAGGGTTAGGGTTAGGGTTAGGGTTAGGGTTAGGGTTAGGGTTAGGGTTAGGGTTAGGGTTAGGGTTAGGGTTAGGGTTAGGGTTAGGGTTAGGGTTAGGGTTAGGGTTAGGGTTAGGGTTAGGGTTAGGGTTAGGGTTAGGGTTAGGGTTAGGGTTAGGGTTAGGGTTAGGGTTAGGGTTAGGGTTAGGGTTAGGGTTAGGGTTAGGGTTAGGGTTAGGGTTAGGGTTAGGGTTAGGGTTAGGGTTAGGGTTAGGGTTAGGGTTAGGGTTAGGGTTAGGGTTAGGGTTAGGGTTAGGGTTAGGGTTAGGGTTAGGGTTAGGGTTAGGGTTAGGGTTAGGGTTAGGGTTAGGGTTAGGGTTAGGGTTAGGGTTAGGGTTAGGGTTAGGGTTAGGGTTAGGGTTAGGGTTAGGGTTAGGGTTAGGGTTAGGGTTAGGGTTAGGGTTAGGGTTAGGGTTAGGGTTAGGGTTAGGGTTAGGGTTAGGGTTAGGGTTAGGGTTAGGGTTAGGGTTAGGGTTAGGGTTAGGGTTAGGGTTAGGGTTAGGGTTAGGGTTAGGGTTAGGGTTAGGGTTAGGGTTAGGGTTAGGGTTAGGGTTAGGGTTAGGGTTAGGGTTAGGGTTAGGGTTAGGGTTAGGGTTAGGGTTAGGGTTAGGGTTAGGGTTAGGGTTAGGGTTAGGGTTAGGGTTAGGGTTAGGGTTAGGGTTAGGGTTAGGGTTAGGGTTAGGGTTAGGGTTAGGGTTAGGGTTAGGGTTAGGGTTAGGGTTAGGGTTAGGGTTAGGGTTAGGGTTAGGGTTAGGGTTAGGGTTAGGGTTAGGGTTAGGGTTAGGGTTAGGGTTAGGGTTAGGGTTAGGGTTAGGGTTAGGGTTAGGGTTAGGGTTAGGGTTAGGGTTAGGGTTAGGGTTAGGGTTAGGGTTAGGGTTAGGGTTAGGGTTAGGGTTAGGGTTAGGGTTAGGGTTAGGGTTAGGGTTAGGGTTAGGGTTAGGGTTAGGGTTAGGGTTAGGGTTAGGGTTAGGGTTAGGGTTAGGGTTAGGGTTAGGGTTAGGGTTAGGGTTAGGGTTAGGGTTAGGGTTAGGGTTAGGGTTAGGGTTAGGGTTAGGGTTAGGGTTAGGGTTAGGGTTAGGGTTAGGGTTAGGGTTAGGGTTAGGGTTAGGGTTAGGGTTAGGGTTAGGGTTAGGGTTAGGGTTAGGGTTAGGGTTAGGGTTAGGGTTAGGGTTAGGGTTAGGGTTAGGGTTAGGGTTAGGGTTAGGGTTAGGGTTAGGGTTAGGGTTAGGGTTAGGGTTAGGGTTAGGGTTAGGGTTAGGGTTAGGGTTAGGGTTAGGGTTAGGGTTAGGGTTAGGGTTAGGGTTAGGGTTAGGGTTAGGGTTAGGGTTAGGGTTAGGGTTAGGGTTAGGGTTAGGGTTAGGGTTAGGGTTAGGGTTAGGGTTAGGGTTAGGGTTAGGGTTAGGGTTAGGGTTAGGGTTAGGGTTAGGGTTAGGGTTAGGGTTAGGGTTAGGGTTAGGGTTAGGGTTAGGGTTAGGGTTAGGGTTAGGGTTAGGGTTAGGGTTAGGGTTAGGGTTAGGGTTAGGGTTAGGGTTAGGGTTAGGGTTAGGGTTAGGGTTAGGGTTAGGGTTAGGGTTAGGGTTAGGGTTAGGGTTAGGGTTAGGGTTAGGGTTAGGGTTAGGGTTAGGGTTAGGGTTAGGGTTAGGGTTAGGGTTAGGGTTAGGGTTAGGGTTAGGGTTAGGGTTAGGGTTAGGGTTAGGGTTAGGGTTAGGGTTAGGGTTAGGGTTAGGGTTAGGGTTAGGGTTAGGGTTAGGGTTAGGGTTAGGGTTAGGGTTAGGGTTAGGGTTAGGGTTAGGGTTAGGGTTAGGGTTAGGGTTAGGGTTAGGGTTAGGGTTAGGGTTAGGGTTAGGGTTAGGGTTAGGGTTAGGGTTAGGGTTAGGGTTAGGGTTAGGGTTAGGGTTAGGGTTAGGGTTAGGGTTAGGGTTAGGGTTAGGGTTAGGGTTAGGGTTAGGGTTAGGGTTAGGGTTAGGGTTAGGGTTAGGGTTAGGGTTAGGGTTAGGGTTAGGGTTAGGGTTAGGGTTAGGGTTAGGGTTAGGGTTAGGGTTAGGGTTAGGGTTAGGGTTAGGGTTAGGGTTAGGGTTAGGGTTAGGGTTAGGGTTAGGGTTAGGGTTAGGGTTAGGGTTAGGGTTAGGGTTAGGGTTAGGGTTAGGGTTAGGGTTAGGGTTAGGGTTAGGGTTAGGGTTAGGGTTAGGGTTAGGGTTAGGGTTAGGGTTAGGGTTAGGGTTAGGGTTAGGGTTAGGGTTAGGGTTAGGGTTAGGGTTAGGGTTAGGGTTAGGGTTAGGGTTAGGGTTAGGGTTAGGGTTAGGGTTAGGGTTAGGGTTAGGGTTAGGGTTAGGGTTAGGGTTAGGGTTAGGGTTAGGGTTAGGGTTAGGGTTAGGGTTAGGGTTAGGGTTAGGGTTAGGGTTAGGGTTAGGGTTAGGGTTAGGGTTAGGGTTAGGGTTAGGGTTAGGGTTAGGGTTAGGGTTAGGGTTAGGGTTAGGGTTAGGGTTAGGGTTAGGGTTAGGGTTAGGGTTAGGGTTAGGGTTAGGGTTAGGGTTAGGGTTAGGGTTAGGGTTAGGGTTAGGGTTAGGGTTAGGGTTAGGGTTAGGGTTAGGGTTAGGGTTAGGGTTAGGGTTAGGGTTAGGGTTAGGGTTAGGGTTAGGGTTAGGGTTAGGGTTAGGGTTAGGGTTAGGGTTAGGGTTAGGGTTAGGGTTAGGGTTAGGGTTAGGGTTAGGGTTAGGGTTAGGGTTAGGGTTAGGGTTAGGGTTAGGGTTAGGGTTAGGGTTAGGGTTAGGGTTAGGGTTAGGGTTAGGGTTAGGGTTAGGGTTAGGGTTAGGGTTAGGGTTAGGGTTAGGGTTAGGGTTAGGGTTAGGGTTAGGGTTAGGGTTAGGGTTAGGGTTAGGGTTAGGGTTAGGGTTAGGGTTAGGGTTAGGGTTAGGGTTAGGGTTAGGGTTAGGGTTAGGGTTAGGGTTAGGGTTAGGGTTAGGGTTAGGGTTAGGG
>NW_026602935.1:0-46280 GCF_947242115.1 Biomphalaria glabrata
GACTGTAGTTCGCTTTAGAATAATTTAAAGAGGGGTTTTAACTTCAAACTCTCTGTAGGGAGGATTTAAGCTCAAAACCATCTAGAGGGGGTTTTAAACTTAAAGCATTCTGGAGGCGGGATTAAACTAAAAATCCCCCCTTGGCTACACTCATGGAATTTGGCGACTCTCTTTTGCACTATTTTTTTGCAGGTGATGGTTTAACATTAAAATCTCACCTAAAATAAACAAAATCAAAGCAAAAAAAAATCAGTCACAAAATTCGAACCCCTTGCGGTAAGGGGGATTTTATTTCGTAAATGGGGGGGGGGGGGGGGGGGACAGGGAACAAATAAGTATTATTCATATAAGGCTATCTCCGTAGCGTTCAATAAGCGTTCTGTAAGCTTCTAAAATATATTCGTACATATTTCATACTCCGAATTTTTAGCTCAACCCAAACGTGAATAGCACGTGCTTCACGGACGACTCGTGATCACATAGTTAGAAATAACGGTTGAGCATTTCACCAAAAGGAAGAAGCCATAAATTTTCTAACAGATGTATTCTAGTAAGTAGATCTCAATAGTCGTGAATATACAATTAAGAATCATAGCTCTAATACAGACTCAGAGGTTTCATCCATGTTTCTCTTTTGTTTTTTCCCTCTAAAAAACATTTCTTTCGAGTCATGTACCAGGCTCCCACAATTCCAAGGTCCTAAGCGCCTGCCTAATTTGTCTATGACTAAGGCGGCCATGATACAGTCGTAGCACGGAAGATATATATATATATATCTAGTGGCCTGAGTTTCAATCTTGAACTGAATTTTTAGAACTATTGCAAATAAAAAATAATCTTCGTTTACCGCATAAAACAGTCCGCCGGGCAGCATGTGGCCCGCAGGCCGTAATTTGCCCAACCCTGCCTTAGAGTCTTCCTTTTAATATATACATTTCTATAAACATCGCATTTTAACTTAAAGCTTTATAATAAAAAATATCATTTACCACAAAAAAATCTACAATTTTTATGCCCGTTCCTAAGGTAAACAAACAATACCCAAAACCCTCTAAAAATATTTTAAATCAGTTTGCATAAATAAATTGAAGAAAAAAAAACAAGGTTACAAAGACAGTTTGTGTGGCAACACAAACTCAAAATAGGCCCTCGAAATGGTCCACCCAGGCAGGTAAAAATGCAGGTTTCAATATTTTCATATAGAAAAGCAGGATAAAATTCTATCAAAGGCAAATGACAGAGAAGAATGGAGAAAGAAGGTTGACAAATCTTGTATTGTGCCCAAACGGTCCAGTAGACCAAGGAATAGGTGAAACTGAAGGTGAAGTTAGATGTGAACCTGGCCTAACTGATATCTTATAATACTTATCTGATTGATCTAATTGTTTAGCAGAGGGTAGATCTCTTATTCAAAGACTGAAGGGAAAAAAACAACAACAAAAAACTTTAGTTTAGTGTCCCGTAGCTGACATGCAGCACTGCAGATCACGCGATAATATGTAAAATTACTTCTTAATCATTGTTTTAAATTATTTTGAACTTATAAGCATACTAAATAGATTTGTTCTCTTTAAAAAAAGTAACTTTTTTTTTTGTAAATGCAGTAGTAAGTATGTTAAAATTAACTTAACTAAGCAATACAAAACAAATAGCGTCTTTTCCCCTTTCGGGGGCCGCTAAAAACGCGGGTTATATCCAGGAATATATTGTAATGGTTGATTTCGATATCTCAAAATACCAGAGACTTTGTAATAATATTACAAGTCAAACCAATGTGACTCCGTATCCGGTCGCTTTAGCTGGCTATTCACAAATAACAATGTCTTATATAAAGTCTTTGGGCATCAAAATATTGTTGTAACCCTATTGGCGACACGATAGGTGTACGATCAGCCCGGATCAGCTGACACGTGTGACGCAGGCCAGAAATACAGTTTAGCATGCTATGTCGATGGACAAGGGGCAGTACTGGTATGAACTTTGAACTTAAATATGACCCGCGTTATGGCCATGTGAACGAAGGCCTTCGTGGAACAGAGACAGAGTGTGTAAGGCAGTTCAGTTCAGGACAGTGAGGAGACCGGGACTGTTAGTCGGCCATGAAGTCAGTCCGGATGGAGTGAGTCCTCTAGAGAAGCAGTTGGAATCCAGAATGAGATAGAGAGACAGTAGAGTTTAGTGCGGCAGTACGGTGATGTACAGAGTAACATTTGTTGCAGTTTATTGTGTTGCCAATTGTGTTGTATTGGTTACTTTTATTTACTCATTAAAGCACCATAGTATTTGGAAACTCTTGTTGTCAAGCTCTTGTGTTAAATGTGTTGTGTGTTGAGCAGTGTTTACAGATGGCCTGATTAGGAGAGAAAGAGAATTGTAACAAAAGTATTGTTGCTATAGTATGCTATCATTGGCGTAGCCAGGCGGGGGGGTTTTGGAGGGAGATCGGAATTTAGTGACTGATTTGTTGCTTTGATTTTGTTTATTTTAGGTGAGATTTTAATACTAAACCATCACTTGCCCCAGCACAACCATAGGGGTTGTGAGTTTAAAACCCCCTACCAGGGGGTTTTGATTTAAAATCCCCTACCAGGGGGGTTTGAGTTTAAAAACCCCTACCAGGGGGGGGGGGTTCGAGTTTAAAAAACTTCAATATAAATAAAAGCTAATTACTCACTCTAAAATCTATGAGCGTAGCCAAAGGGGTTTTGAGTTTTAACCACCCCTCCAGGGGGGATTGAGGCTAAAAAATACATCTTCAGTGTAAGAAAAAAAGCAAATTACGCACTCAAAATGCTATGAGCGTTGCCAACAGGGGTTTTGAGTTTAAACCCCCATTCAGAGGGGTTTGATGCTAAAAATACCTCTTCAATATAAATAAAAAAAAAGCAAATTACACACTTAAATTATCCAATCGGGGGTTTTGAGTTTAAATCCCTCTTCTACAGATGGCTTTTTTTTTTTTAAATCCTCCCCCCCCCCCCAAAAAACCCCCTTCGAAAAATAAATCCTGGCTACGCCCATGTATGCTATTATATTTAATTAATTTTGTTTTTAAAAAGTTATTTGAATTTATTTCACTTCTTGAAAACATGACTATATTTAGAATTAATGTTACCTGTATGAGATCGTTCGTCAGGGTAGACAAGCCACTTTCATTTTGTAATTGAAAACCAAGTTCCGACGTATATTGGACGCACCAAGGAGCGTCATAATACTCACAATTATTGTCTTTTAAAAACTTTCTTTCCGCGCATTGGATTTCAAAGTACCTTCCCTGTCAGAGGAAAAATATATTAATTTTTTTTTTTAGCGACGCCTGAAAGGTGATATCAGTCCGTCTGTCCGTCAGTCACGTTTACATCTCAAAAACTAGAAAGGATATTTTAAAATGCGTAGCAAAGCTATCTTCTTATCTTATAAATTACAGAATTTAAAATAGAAGATAATTACGTTCAATGCGTGTGCCTGTGTTAATATAGTCATGAATGTTAATCAGTGACTTAAACTCTTCTAAGTTGTTGCTTTTCCTGCCTGATTCAGGCAGTCCATTCCATGTTCTAAAGGCGCTGACGAAATAAGAGCACTTATAAGTATTTGTCCTAGCATGTATATCAAGGAATTAGCCTTATGTTTTTGAAATTATGAGTATTTTGTTTGAGTCTTTTAGCCGAGTGGTTCTCAAACTGGTGCGTGGACCTTCAGGAGTCCGCGAGAAGACCGTCGGGGGTCCAAATAAAAATAAAAATTGTATACAATTAAAATAAATTCTTCGCAAAAAGTTGGATTTATCTGATCGGATAACTGGAATAATAATAATAAACTGGCCGCTCGCTACTGTTTAATATGTCTATTATGAACTATATTATGACCATTGTTGACGCAGCTTGACAAAATAAGAGTCCTGGGATAGAATTATATTTTGCGCTTGAATATCAAAATTTATTCATTTTACAAACCAAGCAGTTTCTCTGCTTCATTACGCCATTCCAAAAAGTAGGTCAAGAATCATTTTAAAGTTTACATCCGACGACCCTGAGACTCCACGACACACCGACATCAGTCTGGTTGTTCATCGTGCCCATTTTAGGATTAATTATTAGGTCACGCAAGGGCAGGTAACACGTTCATCTAACTTAGTTCTGGTCAACCTTTTGTTTCCGTACGCTAATTTCATTCAATTCTAATTTCGATACGCTACTTGAAATTGTACAAGTTTCAGAACTTTCTAGTATGTTCATTTGTACACATTTGGATTCTTATACACATTAACGTATGGTAGAGCAGTGGATTAAAAAACAAATTAACTTTACTTATTTAGTTTGTTTTTGTTAACATTTTTAGTTTCTATTTATAATTTTAATATATCATGCAGTACACACGTAATAATAAGAGTTAATTTTATGACCTCCTTTTGTCTTTTATTATTTTTATGGAGGAAAATGCTTGCTCGCATCAGTAGCTGGCAGGCATAAATGTGTGCTGTAAAATGTTAACAAAGTAACTTAGCATTGATCGCCGAAATTAATCATTTATATCTATATGGTATTAAGGAAAGCTCATCAGATTTCAGCACTAGATTGTTTTCAGATTAATAAGTTCCACGTGTAAGTAATCTTCAGAATATTTTGCTTAGTAATTGAAAATTAGATTTATAAATGCAAGTGTGCAATCTTCCTCATCAGCAAAATCATTCAAATGACTCTTCAATGCATTTTGTAGAATTGACTTTGATCTTCAATGCTTTGTTCTTTTAAATTTGGGAATCGACTCAAATCTTTTTTTTTCTTAAATGAAAAATAAACTGTTTTAACTCCATTTTGAATCAGTGATTTCATTTTCAAAGCTAGAAATCAACGTGTCCTAGCTGTTTTCATAGGGCATCACATCTTTCTCGTCTAGAAAATGCTGTAGGATATTTTACAGTTTCCAAAATCTTCTGAGACATTTTCCTCTAGAAAGTTAACGTACCTCGCAATAAAAAAGATCTAAAAAAAAAACACAATTTTCTTTGAATTCTCTTAATTTTATCCTGTTTTCTAAATTAAAAAAAAATATTTCACAACTGGTATTTATAACATGCTGAAATTCAAAAGTGTTCCACACACAGCGCCTTGGTGTGTAAAGCTTTTACATCTCAGAAGAGGGCAATCTAAACTTCTTTTCAGCGAGATTGCGGTTTCAATATCTCTAATCGTCATTGACGGCTTGATGACTTCTTAGACACGACTTTGCTTCCACAAATATATCTGAACATTTGGTGTTTCCTTAGAGCATCGGTTCTCAACCTTTTTAGTTCTGCGATCCCTTTTTACATTGCGGCGACCCCCAGCCGGAAAATCATGTTTTCTGTATTATAAAATCGTAACCGTAATGTAAAATATCCTGATAGAATTACCAAAGCTGTATGGTTAATCACCAAACTATAAATATTCCTGTTTATAAATAATTAAAAATAACTGAGATTGTAATTTTATGACTTGCATTCGTTTATCTTTATATCGTGGTTAACATATTCCTTTGTTATTCGTGTGTGGAACATTGAAACGGAGCGTTTCGTCACACCATTTGATGGCTAGTAACTTAAACGGTTACAGATAAATACTAATGCAGCTACAATTATATAGTTTATAAATATTATGATTCAGCTAATTGCATCATCTACTCTCGAAGGACAATTAAAAAAGACAATGTACAATGTCGAGTTTTTTTTTAGACATAAATCTATTTTCCCATAGTATTAAGCAACCCATGGAAAATTGTGATTCGACCCCCAAAGGTCGAGAACCCCTGCTTTAGAGTGACTTAAGACCAATACATTCTTTAAAAATGTTTTTTTTTTCTTATAACGAAAAGCTTAAATAGGTAACATGAATTATGTACAATGCTAACGATAATGTGATGATTACAATTACAGTAAATGGCATGATTTTGTTTTGGTCTGATTTGTCTTATATATATGCAGGTCAATATGTGTGTGTCGTAATAGCCTAGTAAATTAAATTCCCGTTGAACTTTTGGTTTCTAGAAATTGGTTAATATCATTTTTTTCGAACGCGAATGCTTCATCTTTGATGAAATGCGCCAGTTGTAATTGTGTAATGCGCCACTTTTAGCGCTTAAACCATAGGTTGTTCACCCTTGATCAAACCGTTAGATTATGGATAAGGATTTAAAGCGTAAGCAGACATCTGAAGAACAGCAAGAACGTATTGGAAATAATGAGAATTAACTGAGACACGATGCCGTAATAGAGGCTGCACCACGAATACAAAATCTCGTAAATATGTTTCTGAATATTTCTACAATACACAGGCAACAGCCGAAATGTGTCATATGTTTCAGTGTGTTATCGAACGAGAGTTATTAAAACTGCTAAACTCAAAAGCGTCATTTTATAACAAATCATAATGAACTAAAATACAAACCTGCAAAGTTGTTTTAAGAAGGACAATATACTTAAGCACATCAGTATATTATAACATTACAAATAGTGCAGGAAAAAAAAAAGGACAAACGGTTGGTGAGAGTTTGATTATTCCAGCGGCTTTAGAGACATGCGATTAGCACTGACGAATCTTGCTTTGACGGGGTCCGCTAACATTGTAAGGCTTGTAGCGACAGTGACGCCAGTTAATGTTCTCTTTTCTTTAATAGATTAAATATGTGTTTGGTTTATATCTGAATTTTTCTAACTGGCTATAAAGCGTATGTCAGCTCACTCTGTCTGGAATACATGTTTTTGAACACCTTGTAATCACACTTCCCATTCTCAGATCAAGTTGAAACTTTGCACACTTATTCATTGCCCTTACAAAACACGAATCAATAAGCAAAATAACACATTATTTGATTAAATAGTGGTCTTTTTAAAATTTGTTTGATATTAAAAAAAAAAAGGATTTTAATCTTACGATATGGATAGACATGGCTGTCGGTGCGGAATTTTATCTCTTTAGATTATTTTTTTTTAAATTTTGCTATATGTTATCATAATATTTTACTTTTCATTACTGATGTAGCTTCAAGATAGAGTTAATTTAGTTGCAATATCATAGTCAGCAGTCTACACTGACCACAGAGAATTTTTTACACGGTACTACTACGAAAATTAGAGAGTCAATCACTCTGTACTCAAACCCCTTCCATTCTCGTCATAATTCGTTTACACCGAGTCATATTACTTGACATTAGGTGCTTCTGTATGGACGCTTTCATAATCGTAAAAGTATTTCGACATTTCTCATTTGTTATGTTTTCCCTTCCACGTTGGTAACTGTTATTTTTTTTAAATTTCATCTTATTAACGTATTTACTTGCTTTTAAAGTGCTGTATGATTCTTCGCTCTTATTAGATTTCGAATGGGAGTTGTATGGCTCGTTTTGTTAAGCTCTTTAATACAATTTTTTTAAAAAATTTTGTTAGAAACAGGAACATTCATCAACATACAAAGTTCAACTGGGATTAATTGCGTAACAAACGGGTAAGAGAAGAAATAGACTGGAGAGGAGACATTTGCCTTCCTTTGACTAATTAAAGATTGACATTTCTAATATTGTCAGAATGAAGGAGGCACCAGGTTCCTATTAGCATAGGCGTAGCCAGGGATTTTGGGGGGCACGGGGGGCTTGACCTCTTTAGTTTCCCCCTGCATTTTGACATTCGACATCATGACATGCGATAATGGCGTAATGTTTAATGTAAAAACAAATTTCGGACACTCATTTAAGCCCCCCCCCCTTCAAGTGGAGGCCCTGGAGGATTTTCACATTTCGATACCCCCCCCCCACCCCTCTTTGCCTCAATCTAGCTACGCCACTGCCTATTAGCTTACTTTCATTTTTAGTGAATTCAGCAAATAATATTTATATAAAAATAAAAATAAATGTAATCCTAAAAAAAAGGTATGCTCTAACATTTAATACCTTCAAAAGGGGACAAATTAAAGGTTTTGAAAGAAAGTTATGGCAATGAGATTATATTTTTTACTGTATACACTGCAGGTTATTTAACATATTTTTTGGTAGAATAATTATAAAATTAACGATCTGTTCTTGACAGCATGAAAATAAATAAATAAATGACATTTTATTCAAATATGTTCTCACGCTATTTATTATTTTTCTTAGTGGGGGGGGGGGGGGGAAGGGGGGGCGGGCGGATTATTTTTTAAAAGAAAAAATACAAAAAGGAGGATAGGCCAAAAAAGGTTGAAGACCACTGGTCAATACCATATACATACATTGTTCTAATCTAGGCTATATGTCTTTTGATGGGGATCTGTCTTGCTAGCGTGATACGATATACACTGTACGTAGATTTATACGTGCGCTTAAATACGAATTTTTGTTGGTTGTGGAATTGGTTTGGGGTCAAATAAGTGATTCAGAGCAAAGTAATCACTCCTAATACCGCCACCAGCTTCTTAACGGAGAATTATTATTTTTTTTTTATATTTTTTTTTTTACATTTCATTATGCTTAACACAAATGCTGTTTTCATTTTTTTTTTATGCAAGCATTTTTAATTATATTAGCGACTAATTTAAATTTCAAATAAAAGAACTTTATGCCCTCAAAATTTTTATTTCACTATATTAAAAATAAAAACAAGGTTACAAAGACAGTTTGTGTGGAAACACAAACTCGAAATCGGCCCCAAGGTGGTCCACCCAGGCAGGCTTCAATATTTTCAGAAAGAACATCCGAATGAAATTATATCAAAGACAAATGAGAGATAAGAATGGAGAAAGAAGGATGACAGATCTTGTGTAGTGCCCCAATGATCCAGCAGATCAAAGGATAGGTGCAAGTGAATGCAAAGTTAGATGTGAACCTGGCCTAACTATGTTCCCCTTTCAGACCTTGTGGTCTATAGGGTAGATGATGTAAAGTTCATCTGTTTTTTGTGGCCTATGGTTAACGAGGGTGTCATGTAGCCAGTACAACGACCAACCGCAATTACTTTTCCCAACTAATGTCAGGCACCCGATAGGGCTGGGTGGACTCAGAGGCGCCCAAGGATTCCGACTTTGAAAATCCCAGTCTGCATCAGGATTCGAACCCGGGACCCCTGGCGCTTTATTGCTCAGCTACATCGCCTCCCCTGGCCTAACTGAAGTCTTATAATTGATGTAATTGTTTTGAGAAGGGCACAAAGCAGTGCACGGCACGACACTGTAAGGAAAAAAAAATGCAGTTTACAAGATTACTTTTTGTTTTAAATTAGGTCTAGCTTACAATGCATACTAAATAGCTTTTTCTCTTTAAAAAACTGCTTGCATAAGTGATTTAAAAAAATAAATTTTTTGGCTTTCAGAAAAAGTAGCCGTTGCATCAGAACTTTGAATGGTCTAAAACAGTGATTCCCAAAGTGGTCCATATAGACCCCCAGGGGTCTACGAAGACTTCCAAGGGGTCTACGAAAGGGAAAACATACATTGGGGGTCCATGAGATGTCCACGGGGGTCTACGATAATAGATTTCATTTAAGCAGGTCGTGACTCTAATTTTAACATCAAATTATTGTAATTCTTTCATACACTAATATATGATTTGTACCCGAGTTAATCCTTTAAATATTTATCCTGCTTTTCAAACGAAATATTGTTGTATCTAATTTAAATACTAGCTTCATTTTGTCTACATGCAACCAATGTTTAAAAAAAATTGTAGACTGTACAGAGCTGATTATTTAAAATTGGTATTTATTCCTTCCTTGTAATACTAGTGGTTCCATAAATTATGCTGGAGGATCATTTGAGACAATGCCTGCACCCTGACAAAATACATAAAGATTTAAAAAACGTTCAAACACTCAAAGATCAGAATAGACCCATAAAATCTCTCTTCTACACCATATAGAGAAGATAATAGTTTGTGAGCATCTTACAAAATCTCTTTATAGCAAAAAAAGAAAAATGCTTAAGGTACAACATTGGTTTTACCCGCCGTTGTAGTTTTAAAAAACTGTTTTACACAAATCTACATCTGATATTATTAAACGAATTTCCTTAAGCAACAATACAGTTCAAGGTCACATCTGTGGCATGAGTTATAAAATTAAAAGTTTCTTTTGTAATTCTTTCCAAACGACATATATACAGTTTAGGATCAGCGGCGAACAGGCTCTGACAGGGTGTAGCCCTGTGTGCTGCAAACTGCCTAAAGGTCGCCGGCTCCTTATTTTTAACAGGGTTGACCCACGAAACCTTTCCCATGTTCGGGTATAGCTGCAAGACAGCACAGTTTGAATTCAGTTTTCCTTCTCCTAGGTATGCTGCAAGCCAAGGCTAATGAGCCCTTCCTGCCCAAAGCTGACTGGTTTAGGTACTCACCCTCACCTTCACCCGTTCTCTTGTTAGTGAAAACAGTTCTGCGCACCCAATATTAGAGCCACACGTGAAAGATCAAGACATACAAGAGAAACTGCTCTTTGCGAAAACTTTTACAATGATACTGTTACGAATCTCACTATCCAGGCTCTCTGCAAACTGCACCATACACCACCAACTTAAAGAACTTGACAACTCAGGGCTCCAAAGTAACGTAACACTTTAATAGTTGAATAAATAACAGCCAATACTGTACAATTGGCAACACGTACACTGTACAAATATCTCTCCGATAACACTGTTACGCCGTATCAACTCTTGCACTGGCCTCTCCGTCTCGTTCCGAGCTTGCACTGGGTTCAACAGTTCAGGACTGACTTCACACACTAGGCTCGTTGTGTCGGACTCGATCACAGACCAAGATCAAGACGCCGTTCGTCTCAACTGTAGGCTTGATAGTACTCCGCACTGAACCGTCGTAATGCTCCGTACAGAACCACACCGCTGAACTGTGCTGTAGTCGATCGTGTTCTGAACTCCTGTCGTGAACCTCCTTTCTGAACCGTCTTGACTGCGACACCTCCGCTCTTATATAGGGTCCCTACTGGCCTTCTCGAACCGGACAGAACGCCACTCGACGTTTCTAGGTGGTCAGATGACTACAACTCTTGTGACGCTCCTGAGCTCTGTTCACGACGTCGATCCTTCCCGAACCATCCTGTTGACACACGACTCGGCTGACCGTCGTAACTCGTCACGGTTGACCGCTCGTCTAGCGCTGGCCTGGGGCGATTTGCGTCGTCTGACTACACTCACACCACTACCCCCATCTGTGCCACCACCAGGTTTATAACAATACATAAGGCTAATTAATTAATTGATTGATTACTTTTTAATGTTTGAGGACTACAAATTCCTACATGAAACATAATATCCTAGCAACGGATAATAGATGTGCAAAAAAAAAAAAAAAAGAAAAAAAAAAACATTTCCAATGTGTTTGGCGATTCCAGTAATAAATATAAATTGTTATTTTTAATTAGATTAAATTTAATTTTTTTCAATGAAAAAAAAATAGACAGATCTCTATAACCCTATTTCAAAAGGTATTTGTAGCTTTAAATTCTTTTTTCACTCTTTAACTCACTACAGTTGGAAATTTGTTTTAAAAATGTTTTGATAAATTTGCAAAAATTCAATACAAGTTAAGTAGGGGGTCTACCGAAAGCCAGAAAACATGCCAAGGGGTCTACGAGACAAAAAAGTTTGGGAACCACTGGTCTAAAATATTGTGATGTCGGATTTTCACTTTCTTTTCCAGTTTACGGGACGGACGGACAGATGGACAGACATTTCACACAAAACTAATAGCGTCTTTTCCCCTTTCGGGGGCCGCTAACAAAAGGCGAAGCCAGTTCTGAATGTAGCAATAAAATAAACTTTATATAGATATAACATGTATTTTAACATATGCACATTATTACTTGTGTTAATATATACAATATCTTTATCTCAAAGGCACATTTTTAGTTCCATATGCTAGGGCGATTGTATACAAATACTCCTCCTAGTGCTATTAGGGCGTGGAATGGGTTGCCTGAGTCAGGCAGGAAAACCAGTGACTAGGCAGAATATAAATCATCTAGAAACATGCATGACTAGATTGACCTGGGATCATGAATAGGGCGTAATTATCTTCTTTTTAAACTAACGTCTATATTTCATAAGATAAGATAAGAAAATCTCCGAAATACTTACGTCTGGTGCAAGCCAATCAGTTATTTCCTTTTCATTCTCGTTCGTTTTGAAATTTAATAACATTGAGAAGAAGAACAGGGGAAGATGCAAATAGTGAAATGATGGCAAGCATTCTTTGCATGTCTCTTCCAAGATCGGATAGCCTCTCTTTAAACAAAATCAAATTTCTTGTATATATGCAAAAACATAATAAGCGAAACTGAACATGTCAATCGATTAAGTAAAATGTAAAGGCTTTGTTTCTTATACAATGGATAGAAACTATGTATTCTGCCTAAAAAATGAAATTTGCTTTATAATGGTGCAGAAAAGAAAATTATCTTTTATTTTAGTACCATGACGGACATTTGTCTGTGCGTCGGGCATATGTTAAAAGTTATTATTTTTAAACAAAAAATGTTGATCTGCTACTTACGCTGATTATTTGATTTGAGAAAGTTAAATAGCATAAGAACAGAATAAAGAAAAGTATGAAATGATCTTTTTTTAACTCAAAGTGTAAGTTGTTCACAAAAGTTAGCTTTCTCCTCCGGGAGGGCTTTAAGAAAGTAAAATAAAAGTAAAAAATACGGACATTATTAAAACACAATTTGGCATATTTTCTTCGCATTATTTATTTTTAGAGTATGTATGAAATTCAAATTAGGACTGAACTAGTCAATCTAGTCCAATTTTTTATCGCAAGACGTGTTTTGTAATAACTTCTAATAAGAAACTCTTTAAATTTGTAAGTAAAACAGCAGGGTTTCTGTCAAGGACTTTTGCAAGAGAGGATTTGAATCTCAAGCCTTCATTCATATGACGTGTAGTGATAATGGTGATATTGACTTGTAATGACTTACTTGCCAATTTCTTCTTCACCCCATTCATGCTGTATTCTATAGTGAATATTTGACAAGCTGGGTGCGATGGCCCTCGTGTATTGCTTGTATGTGTGGTTTTTATGGTGTCTAGGGGATGATTATTTTGAATGTGAAACACACTGGGCCATCAGAGATATATCAGAGGAAGCAGACTCGCAACAAACAGACAATGGAGAAAGATACAAAATTTAAAGGTTCACTTAGAAATTTATTTACATAAAATTTACATAGAAGAATAAAAAAAAAAGTTGGGGGTGCATCTATCTCTTAGTAATATTTAATCATCACTCTTTTCCCGTTATGAGAGTGTATGTCACTTTGTCATCGAACCTATCTGAGTGTCTACTGTAGACGTTGTAGCTGACTGCTCCTGGGTGGAGGTCTTGCAGCTGAAGCTGTAGCTCTAGCAGTAGAGGGTCGCCTGTGACTCAGTGCTTGTGAAGTCTCAGTCACTAGTCACTGGGGTCAGTTGTGGGTGGCCGGCTACCGCGGGCACAAGGGGTACTGCAGGTAGAGCTGATCTGCCGTGGGCAGTGTTGTCAATAGGATCAGTTCAGTAAGTTGCGATCGAGTCGGCGAGTGATGTGAAATTTCGCCTAGGCACGTAGTATCAAATAGACACTTAGTACCAAATAGATTTGTAGTATCGAATAGGCTGTATTCTCATGTACCATTAAGTATCAAATAGATCGTCAAATAAGCATGTAATATAAAATAGGCAGATACCTAATGGAGGATTCGGATAAACATAGACAAGTTAGGACATGTCTCTCGTGCATCTTATCGATGCCCCTCGACTTAGGTGCATTCGCCAGATTGGTAAAATTGCTTCCGAGTACAATGGGGAGATGATGACAAATGGGATTGCTTAAATAGATGGCTGATATTAGCCATACAAAAAGTAAATGCAAAGTAAACAATCTCCAACATAAACAATAACAATATATAGTAGTCAGCGACCAAGACGTCATTGTTTACATACGGTCGTTGGCCATGAACAATGGAATGAACTTAAATGTAGCCTTCGAAAGAGCACTAACTGTTCAGATACTACAATTATTTTTCCAAGAGATTATAGAGTTTTCCTGGGTGAAAAACATTGTTCCATACTCTACATACTGAAGTAGCCTTTTCTAGATTTTTCAACAAAGTGAAACTTGTCTTTTTAAATCAACAGCCTTTTCACACTTAATTTAAACCAGCAATTATGATCATTCTCCGTTGTTAATGAAATAATCAAGTAAAGTATTTGACGTGGACCATAAGGCATATTATTTATATGCAAGAAAACATCAATCACTAGAAAAAAAAATGTGAACACTGGTAACATAAACTCTTCAGCATTACGGAGCTAACTATACACCGATATAAAATGTTATATTGGATAGTAATATATATATATTGTTGTAACTCTTGGGTAGGCACTCAACGTAAAGGCAGGCAACACAAAACAGTGTAACAGGAAATAAAGACAGGTGTTTATTCACTAGGACAAACACATAACATCCTTCAGCTTCCTCAGAGTCTTTCTTCTAATTTACCAGTCCTTTAGACAGCAACCCGAATGTGGACCAACGACAGCCTTCCCCGCTTCGCTCCAGGTCCCTTCTACAACCTTCAGGCAGCACCAAAAGCTGGCTTCTTAGTTTTTCAAACATTCAGACTCCTCACAATCCCTGATGCACTGTTATTCTCTCTATCCTAGTGTTTTCCTGTTTACGTTCACTAGTGCGCTAGTGCGCACCTCAAGCACTGGTGCAAGGCAGGGTTACAACATTACCCCCACCTTAGTCTTTTCGTCCCGAAAAGAAACAGGTTCACGGTTGATCAGTGCAGGTGGAGGTCGGTCAGTGGGAGTCACAGATTGCATGGAGCGTGTTCCCCACAAAGTGATCCACACTGCTCTCAGCAGGTGCCGTTTTCTCCTTCTCCAGTTGACCATGTTTCTCTCGACACGATGTCACAAGCGTGACCTCTCCATCCTGACGGTTGTCGCTGGCGTCAGCCACCTAACAGATAGAGTGGTAGTAACAGCTCTTGTTGTTGTTAACGCAGTTGACTCATAACTGCGCTTCATCATGCCCTTTCTAAGGATGACTCGTGAAAGAGCTGTAGACCCACATGAAACCACTCTGTTTAACCAACTGTCAGACTCAGCCGTCTCTGGGAGAATTGTCTGTAAGGCACCTTTACAACGTTGAAGGTGCAAACGTTCATCAGCTGCTGCATCGCGTCTCACAGGGTTCTTCTGACCACCTTCAGGGTCTCTCTCGCTGGTGAAAACAGAAGTATCGAAGTCCACTGGTTTCAGACCCTGTTGGTGGGTTTCTTGACATTTGTATTCCCTTCGTGAACTACCGCATGTAGAGTTCTTGCTGACCGCCTGAATGCAACAATCAAAATTCAAGTTCCCCTCGTAGGCACTGGCAGATCGACAGGGGTCCTTAAGGTCCAAAGTGATAGGCTCCAACGCAGACTCAAAGTTTTCCTGCTCTGTCCGGGTCGTTGTTGCACTCAAAGCTGGTACAGCAAAAGTTTCAGTCGCGTAGCAGACTCTTCTATTGCTTCGACTATCTCTTTCTGTTCATCTTTGTGCTTCTTGTTAAGATCGTCGCATTTCTTGTAACTATCAATACAGCCACAGTCTTGAATGAGTAACGGTTCATTGTTGTTGAATGATGTTAGACTCCTCTCTCTTACAGGATTGATCTGGCCTTGCACGTTACGTATCAGTTTGTCCATAGAATGATTCATCGAATCCTGGAAGGTACAAAGTTCACTTAACCAGTTCTGCATGGTGTTCAGCACCTCACCAATATCTGGTTCTACCTCAAACAGGTATATTTCCGGATCCTCCCCTTCATCAACAAGAGCCTGCCAAAGACTGGCTTTCATTTTTTCTTTGGCAATGAAGATCCTCAGCTCCCTGGCTCGGAGCTCCTCTTTTAACTGTTTACAGCTAACTTCATCTAGCTTCTTAAGCGTTGTCATTCTTTCCTTTCATTGAGCTGCCCTAATCCCACTTCGACACCAATTGCTATATCTCTTGGGTAGGCACTCAACGTAAAGGCAGGCAACACAAAACAGTGTAACAGGAAATAAAGACAGGTGTTTATTCACTAGGACAAACACATAGCATCCTTCAGCTTCCTCAGAGTCTTTCTACTAATTTACCAGTCCTTTAGACAGCAACCCGAATGTGGACCAACGACAGCCTTCCCCGATTCGCTCCAGGTCCCTTCTACAACCTTCAGGCAGCACCAAAAGCTGGCTTCTTAGTTGCCAAACATTCAGACTCTTCACGATCCCTGATGCACTGTTATTCTCTCTCTCCTAGTGTTTTCCTGTTTACGTTCACTAGTGCGCTAGTGCGCTCCTCAAGCACTGGTGCAAGGCAGGGTTACAACAATATATATATACACAGGGGCCTCCGCTACCTATTGTGCAATGTGTGCATTGCACGCAGGCGGCCGACTTTAGGGGGCGGCCAAATCATTATTTCAAGGTTACTTTTTTTAAAAAATTATTAAATAAAAAAATTATTTTAAATAAAGTCTAATTATTCCATTATTCTTTGAAAATAGAAACGATATTCGTAGATAAGAAATTATTTAAAAAAAAACAACAAATAAAATATAGCAGCGGCCGAGGGATTCCCTCAGGTTTTTCCCAAAAGCGCCTACTCATTTCTGGCATTAAATTTTCGAGGGTTGTTTGTAATTTTTGTTTTGTAACTAGATCTATTACTGGTAATTTTATAAAACATTTTCATTAGTGGGGGGGGGGGGGTGGGGGGCGTTAGTTCCTCTTATAGGAAGAGGGGGGGGGGTAGAGCGCAACGTCCTGACAAAAAGGGGTGTTATGGAGTGTGTTATGGAGTGTGTGTGTGTTTCCTAAGCGGCGGTGAGAAGAGGTTAAGTGATTGATTGGTTTGATACACAGTGACGATGAAATCAACGAACCTAGTACAAATGTGAGACGATCTTAAGACATGAAAGCGTAAAGACTTTATTTTGGTTGTGAGCTAGATTTTTGTTTAAATCTCAGTTTATTTCATTACTATGAGATCTATATCTCATCTCAAGTTAAATCTGTGAATAATAACAGTTATATTGAGTTCTTGTTCAAGTCATAGTTAGTTAAGTTATTCAAAGTTTATTTATAAAAAAATATAAAACGCCTTCATCGGTTCATTTATACTAGCTGTTTGGAGCTACAAGCCAACAACCGACCAACAACAAGGAAGGGGGGGGGGGGCGGCAAAAATAAGGTTCAGACCCGTTGCCGACTTGAGCGGAAACCTGCCGCAACTACAGCTCTATCTTTTTACAACAGTTAAACATTATGTAGGCAACACAATTTTCTAAAAAAAAAAAAAAAAAAAAAAAAAAAAAAAAAAAGTTTTAGTGACCTTTCATGACATAACTTTGGATTGTATACACAGTGTTAAATTCTTTAAAAACTCAAGGGCCTCATTGTCGAGGCCTACATCGCTCCTCTAGGCTCGAACTTCTATTGTGGGCTTAAACGAAAATGTTATCTAGGGAGTCGCCACCCGGGAATGTGAGAAACACTGACTTACTCTGTTTGTTTACAAGTCATTGTTTAAGTGACTTGTACTTAGGATTATTTACTTTCTTGAAACTCAAGAAAAATATTCAGCGCTTAGTTGATTCATTTGTTGGATTAATTTGTAGTCAACTCGGAATCCGTGCATGTCAGATGATTGTGGATACAGTGCACATCTCTCCAAAATACAATCGTGATGATTATCATGAAAGTGTACGGAACGTTGAAGAAGTTCCACTGTCAATGGCTTTTTGTATTTCGAGTCTTTTTTTTCGGATTATGCTTTAACTTATAAAAATAAATTAGTTAACATATCCACGTCCAAGACCATATAACACTGTCATTGGGCAAAGTTATCGAGAAATGGTATATAGATCATGATCATTTACGCAGTTCATTGTCATATACCCGCCGCAGCTCATCAATTATAAATTCATGGTCCCAAATACAGGAGCATAAGCTAGAAGTCTGAACGAGATAAGTTTTTTTCAAGTTTATTTTAAAATTTCGCACGCAGGCGGCCACAATCCTCGCGGCGGCCCTGTATATATATATATATATATATATATATATATATATATATATATATATATATATATATATATAATATTTCAAATACAAATTAATAATCCTTGTAATATTTACCATAGCGATGGCACAGAATATATTTTCATAAAATATATTTTCTTGGTCTTTGACTTTACTACACACAATACCACTTATACACTCTAGAACAAATAGATCGTCATGTAACTGAAGACATGCATGTACTATATCTTGGTCAAGGCGTATGTAATTTTCAGCTCTGTTAGGTAATGGTGCGTTTCTAGAACCATGAAAAAAAAAAGAGGGTATTATTGAAATAATATAGATTTTACATGTAAAAACTTACAGCTGATATAAAAATATTTGTACATTTTATTACCATACCTCTATTTCAGTCAGAACTTCATCGAAGGCGGGTGGGTGTTCGGAGAGTGGGTGGACACTGATCTTTCCTAAAAATTTAGCAATTGATGTAGATCGTTGAGAAAAGAATTACCAGGACATCGGTCACACGGGGAAAACTCTAGTTTAACCGTTACAATTTTTTAAAGTAAAAAAAAAAAAGAATACGTTTAAATTTGGCTAGAGAATAAAGACTAGCACTAGATTTAGCATTGGTTTTGAAAGAACTATCACGTTCTTGAAAAGACTATTGTGTTCGGGTATTTCCGAATGTAAGGCATTATTGATTCAAGCGTTTAATAATTAAATGTTCAGGAAAATTTTGCCATCTTAAGTGAAGATATTTTTTTACCCAAAGATTAGCATAGATATGTCAAAGTTATAAGAAAATCGTGTCCACCCGCAGACCCACCGATGAAAAATGTTCCGGCTACAATGCGGAATTGTGAAAATTATTTAAAATTTGTATTATTCTACATTTATATATTTTTGGTATTAATAATATACATATCTATTACAAATTTTTAAACACAAATAGTGATCTGATAGGCATGATACTTTAAAACAACACAGTTTGTAAGTGATGTGACATTGGAAATATTACCTGAACAATCTTTGATTGAAACATTTTACCATTTTCAAATTACTTCTTGCATCAGTATTGAGGTTGGGAAGTGCAATAGTGAAGTTTACTTTAATCAGCGTTTTCTACAAGAAACAAAAGAAATATACATTATACATGGAGTACAAATGAGCTTCAAGCTTTATGGCACTTTACGAACTTAAATGCATCTCTCTAGGTTATAACAAGTTTGTGTGTTGGGCAAAGAATTTAATCACTTCAAACAGTTTAATTTTTTAAAACTTTTGAATTTCAAAACAACAACAAAAAAAAAAAAAGTTCTGCAGGGTAAAAAAAACCCAACTGTCTGCCGGGTTAGATATCTTTCACCTCACATCCCTAATATTAAAATGGATAATATTGAAATGTATGATTTCAGAGGTTGTCATGGCCAGTGGGTGTCAATGCGGACAAGCTCCCGTTGTCTAGAGAATACTCCTAAAGGCATGCGTCTCAGATAACCTCTGACAGCTAAGTCCTGCACCTGTTCTGCTCGTGTGACGTAGATACCAATTCCTGCGAACATGTTCTTAGAAACAGGTGGAGGGATGAAGGCGAATATCTATTCCGCGAAAAAAAAAGAGTTGCGTTAGACCTGTCTATGTGTTCCGCGAAACAAAAAAGTTCCTTTAGATCTGACTAGGTATTCAGAGAACAAAAAGGTTTAGTTAGACCTGACTAGGTGTTCCGAAAACAAAAGAGTTCCGTTAGACCTGGCTAGGTGTTCCGCGAAACAAAGAGTTCCGCTAGACCTGACTACGTGTTCCGCGAGAAAAAGAGTTCCGTTAGACCTGACTAGGTGTTCCGCGAAACAAAAGAGTTCCGTTAGACCTGATTAGGTGTTCCGAAAACAAAAGAGTTCCGTTAGACCTGACTAGGTGTTCCGAAAACAAAAGAGTTCCGTTAAACCTTACTAGGTGTTTCGCGAAACAAAAGAGTTCCGTTAGACCTGGCTGGGTGTTCCGCGAAACAAGGAGTTCCTTTAGACCAGACTAGGTGTTCCGAGAACAAAGAGTTCCGTTAGACCTGACTAGGTGTTTCGAGAACAATTGGAGTAATTCATTTGTAGGCCTTGACATGAATAAATTTCTAAGTAAACGATAGAGCCTATTGGGCCTTGAAATGGACAACGTTTATTAATGCACTTGACTTCTGTTGCTTAGGGTACGGATAAAACCAAACCCCTAGAGCAAGTGCAAGAATAAAGATACCTATGTACAACCATCAACGAAACATTGAAATGGAGTAAACACTGTCAAAACTTTAACGCCAAAATTCATCAACGACTTCTCTATCTAGAAAGCTAAGGAAATTTAATATCGACAAAACAATAATTACATTTTTCTATACCGCAACCATCAGCAGTCTAATGCCTACTGGTATGGTAATACTTCACTGGCACAAAGACATAGAACTCAGCTACCGTCTCATGAAGAGCTTTTTCGTGAAAATGCCTTTCCAAATCACTCAAGATTTTTAAATATAACCTGCACCCATTAAACCACTGTTACATCAGAAATTAACGAAGTGATCGACTCCTTTGTGATGATACTAAAACAGAAAGATTTTAAAACTACTTTATCCCACTTTCGGTCAGACTGTTACATGGTCATTTGTCGTCATCGAGAAGTTCATAGAAGTTTAATTCATAAAGTGCTAGTTGTGAGTGTGTATGTGTATTTCGTGTGTGAATGTTGTTCGCATTTGAATCTATATTGTTATTGTACAGTAGTTACGCTGAGGTGGTCTATTGTAGTCAAACCGAGTTTCAATTAGAAAGAAGTAATAAAAATTATCTTATCTTTTCTATAAGTTTTACTACCCAATCCATGGTTTTTAGTACTTAACTATACCTTTGTAAGTTTGGTTAATACGCTGTCAACTGGTTACAAACTAATATGCGGTTATTATGTTATAACATCTTATCTTAACGTGAAAAGAAATATACTTCCACATCCTTCAAATAAGTAGCTTACTTTTATATCAAGCAAATAATTAATTAAAATAATGGATCATGATATATTCATACACAATTCGCGTTTTTGAGAATGTACTAGTAAGTGCCTCTGTAACCGTTCTGCATTCTCTTATCTTTTAATGGAATGGGTTGCCTGAGTCAGACAGGAATACCAATGACTTAGCATATTTTAAGTCACAGATCAACATGCATGACTAGATTGACACATGAAATGCGTAGGGTGTAACTATCTTATTTTTTGAAGAAACTTCTGTAATATATAATATAAGAAGATCTGTAATGTATAAGAAATACCAAATTTTCAAATCTAAGGCCGCTATTGTATTGCTTATAATTTTCAGACTACATGCATGTATAAATAAAATACATTATGTAATCCTACGCAAACATACATCCAGTTTTCAATGCGTTATCAAAGTGTATATATTTTGAAGAGAATTAGGCTTACACCTATAATGTGACACATGGGCGTAGCCGGGAGGAAGAGAAGGTTCAAATCATCACTTGCCTGAGACCTCATTGTCTGTAAAAGAAACTTTACTAAATGCCCAAGTGCAGCCAATAAGCAAACTATAGTCACAAAATTTCCTAAGCGTAGCCAAAAGGGGTTTTGTGGTTATCCCTCCCCCCCACCCGTCCTACCTCCAATACAAAAACTAAAGCAAAACTATAGTTACCATTTTCTACCAGTCGCTGAACTTCATTAATTAAGTGCAGTGAATAGCAGATTTCTTCAGCAGGAGTCTGGTGTGAATGTACACTTTGGTTTCTTATAGTTATAATGTTTTTTGTTTGGTGTAATTCACAAATTGTAAGACAAATTTCCTTACGGATAATAAAGATTATTATTATTATTTGGTTTTTGAATTTTTTAGTTGAAGAGTAGCAAGCTAATTGCACTGTAGATACCTCAGAATATGCATATTTGAAAGCTTTAAATAACGGAAATAATGCTTGGGTCCGGGGCGAACTGGGGGAGCTCAGAGCGCTTCCCCCCAGACTCCCTAGCTGTCCTTGGTTGTGTGTACTGCCTTTCCACTACTTAAAAGAAGAACCTTTTGTAGGCTAAAAAAAAAAAAGCCCAAAAGAATGAAAGGTCAGAATGTAATGAAGATTAATTAAATGCATATAGATTTCAGAGGGAAGTAAACAAAAATCCTCCCACCGAAAAAATCCTGGCTACGCCCATGATATGACAGACTATTAATTTGTGGGCCGTTTTATATGGTAATGCCCAGGCCGATTTTGATACCCAGTCCGCCCCTGATATAAATGATTTCTCTGTTTCCCTATAAACATTAATTAGTAAACTGAATACATGTTAAACGCGACAGAATGTTCAATTGATATATTAATAGTAACAATATAAATTTTAAAATCTCTGGTTTAAAGTTTAGGTTTACAAATAGAGACATTAATTATATCAAAATTTCATAATAATGAACAGGTATACATGTATCTAAATATATGCGTCAGGATAACGTACTGGTGACCGAACTTGCCTTCAATATCGAATTATCACTTGCGGCGGATCGGTAGTAGTAGTCTGTTCCTGTTGCATGTTTATATCGCTCACCTTCTCTGGCTTGGTAGGTTGAATATTAATGACTGTCTCTGGGATGTCCATTTCAAAAATATCAGGCATGACCCCTGATCTTGTACATGTGTCTCTTAACATTCTTCTATTTATTCGGTATGTTACCCCATCCGGTGTTTTGATCCAGTAGGATCTTGGGGTCTTCACGTCTGAGATTACCACTGCTGGTTCCCATAAATCGCCAGGTTTCTTTTGCATCCACACTTTGCTTTAAGGCTGAATATGTGATCGCTCGGTGCGTCTCGCTGTTTTGTTATAATATTTTGCTTGATTCCTTTTTCTTGTTTCCCAAGCATTTTCTTTTTTTGTCTGGGATTTGAGGTGTGAGATGGACCTCCGTTGTTGAAAGTTTTAGTCTTCAGACGGCGGCTCATGAGCAGCTCTGCAGGTGAAGGTCCACCAGGACGTGGAGCCTTTCGAAATTGCAAGAGGGCCATATATGGGTCTTGACCCGACTTTCTAGCTTTATTTAGAAGCTGTTTCACTGTTTGTATGGCCCGTTCTGCCATACCATTAGACTGGAATTCTGGGGCTAGACGTAATGCGCTTAAATCCCCAACTTTTAGAGAATTTTAAAATTCTTCACGAGTAAATGAGGGTCCATTGTCACTAATTACTTCCCTTGGAATACCATGTCGAGCAAATTGTGATTTCATATGTATGATCACATCTGAAGCCTTTAGTGTTGGGATAAGATTTATTTCAAAAAGTTTACTATAGTAATCTACAAGAAGTAAATAGTTCTTACCAAGGAAGTATAGTAGTACCATGGGGTAACAATGGCTCCTTTTGCTGGGACTTCTATTGTTCGTTAAACACTGCACAGGTAGATACCATGTCTATAATCTGCTTTGACATTCCAGGCCAGAAGTACACCTCCTTAGGTGTAACAAGACATCTATCGCGTCCAATATGACCTTAGTGCAGACTTTGAAGCATTTCTTTCTCCAATACTTTTGGTACTATGTCTCTTTACTCTAGCATCTTGTTATGAACCTTCTCCACTTTTACACACGTACACACTTTCAATGCTGTTTACTCAACCATGTACAATGAAAGTCAACTGGTCATTTCATACACAGGCACACACACACACTGCACTACCGGCCACTCAAAACACATACACTTAATATCACAGTATCCATTAAGGTATCGATACCTGACTTTTTACCTAACAGTGTATTAATTGAAAGTATCGATACCTGTCTTTTTACCTAACAGTGTATTAATTGAAAGTATCGATACCTGTCTTCTTACCTAACAGTGTATTAATTGAAAGTATCGATACCTTTCTTTTTATCTGTCATTGTATTTATTGAAAGTATCGAAACCTATCTTGTTACCTAACAATGTATCCATTGAAATATAGATACTTGTTTTCTAACCTTACAGTGTATCTATTTGAAACCGCTTCTAAGTTAAAAAACAACAACAACAACAACAACAACAACAACAAAATGGCCTAATCAACTTCTATGTTACAAAAGTATGTCACAAAAGCAAAACAAAAATTTAAATAAAAACTAAGTATGCAAAACAACACTTGACTTTACCTGATCGACATTGTTGCATAGAGCACAAGGCAGGTTTTTGTAAAAAGTATCACCCAAATCGAAGTTTTCTTCAACATCTAGATTTAAATATTGTGATTGAGCCATCTCGTTTTTTTGAATATACGTAACTTGTGCTCGAGACTTCTGTGGCAACTCTTCTTGACATAAGTCTATTATAGTTTGGTTGCCTTTATAGTCAGTTGAACATGACCGTACGAAAGTGAAGCTATAGCAGCCTAATAACGGACCTCTGGATCTAATTTTAGTGCTCAATGTTGATGGTAATTCATTTCCGTACCGTTTCTCAAGGTCATAGACTGGAACAGAAATATCAGGACAGCAGAGACCATAGATCTCACAAGCTGGTCTCTCGCAATGACATCTCTGGCATTCAAAGCAAAGCATAGTCTCATTACCAGGCACATACATGGAGCCGTTACAACGTCTGGGACAAACACTTAGCTGAAACTCTAAAGGTGAAAGAGCTGTTTTATTCCAATTGAAGTATCCCAACTTAAATCGCTTATCTACATGAAGACTTATAACCACATCCAATAAAATAATTAGTGACGCTAGGCTGTGTGACAAAAAATAAAGCGCCATATTTCTTTAAATTTCTATTTCCAACTTTCAACTCCTATTTCATCACCATTTTTTAAAAAAGAAAAAACTGCGCTTTTTTTTTCGTTTAAACAAGTTTTGCAGTTTTTAGAAGTGAAATGGGAATTAACTCACTTATAAAGACTATTTTTTTCCTTGTTTGTCTTCTCCATTTGTTTCAATAGAGAGTGTCAGGTTTATTTCTGTTTCATTGGCCCACTGAGATCTGTGACAGTTCAACTTCAACAACAGAATTACCATCTCGTGTTATTTTAAATCCATTGTGAAGAACAGACTACAATATGAATACAAACACGATTACACATACTAGCACGATTACACATACTAGCACGATTATATACACTAGTACGATTACACATACCAGTACGATTACACACACTAGCACGATTACACACACTATTACGATTACACAAACTAGTACGATTACATATACTAGCTCGCATACACATACTAGTACGATTACACATACTAGCATGATTACACATTCTAGTATGATTACATATACTAGTACGATTAACACATACTAGCACGATTACAAACAAGAGTAATACAGAAGTTCAATTCATAATTAATCCAATCGTAATGTTAATTTTGGCTAAAAAAAACTTTTATTACTGTCAAAGTCAAAGGAAAAAAAAAACAACAACTTAACACCGCTGTCTTTAGGCTTTTATCACTGGCTTACAGTACAACACAAAACATTTCGTTGTAATCACTGGCTTACAGTACAACACAAAACATTTCATTGTAATCACTGGCTTACAGTACAACACAAAACATTTCGTTGTAATCACTGGCTTACAGTACAACACAAAACATTTCGTTGTAATCACTGGCTTACAGTACAACACAAAACATTTCATTGTAATCACTGGCTTACAGTACAACACAAAACATTTCGTTGTAATCACTGGCTTACAGTACAACACAAAACATTTCGTTGTAATCACTGGCTTACAGTACAACACAAAACATTTCGTTGTAATCACTGGCTTACAGTACAACACAAAACATTTCGTTGTAATCACTGGCTTACAGTACAACACAAAACATTTCGTTGTAATCACTGGCTTACAGTACAACACAAAACATTTCGTTGTAATCACTGGCTTACAGTACAACACAAAACATTTCGTTGTAATCACTGGCTTACAGTACAACACAAAACATTTCGTTGTAATCACTGGCTTACAGTACAACACAAAACATTTCGTTGTAATCACTGGCTTACAGTACAACACAAAACATTTCGTTGTAATCACTGGCTTACAGTACAACACAAAACATTTCGTTGTAATCACTGGCTTACAGTACAACACAAAACATTTCGTTGTAATCACTGGCTTACAGTACAACACAAAACATTTCGTTGTAATCACTGGCTTACAGTACAACACAAAACATTTCGTTGTAATCACTGGCTTACAGTACAACACAAAACATTTCGTTGTAATCACTGGCTTACAGTACAACACAAAACATTTCGTTGTAATCACTGGCTTACAGTACAACACAAAACATTTCGTTGTAATCACTGACTTACAGTACAACACAAAACATTTCGTTGTAATCACTGGCTTACAGTACAACACAAAACATTTCGTTGTAATATGTCTAATTTAACAATAGCGCACCATCTTATTGTAGGTTCTATTAGCCTTTTCACCAAAGTAAAAGCTACCCTACACGGCTCTTCGCTATTAATGTGTAAACAATTTCTAAATCACGCAAAACACACTAACTAAAATCAGATTCGGCAAATTTTCCTTTCCTTTTTTGGTTTCTTTACTGAAACATCTATCTACATACGTATGGGTAACAGTTGTACAGTTTAATAGAACTAACATTATAATGCCTTTAGGCGCTCAGCTAGCACAATTCTGATTTAGAAGGGATTGTGACTCGGCTTTAAGGCAGGCGACCCAAAGGCAGACCCCGAATGCGATGGATTGATGATGTGGAAGCAGATCTGAAGCAGCTTGGGGTCAGGGCGTGGAGACAAAAGGCCCAGGAGAGATCTGAATGGTATGTGTTGAAGCAGGCCAGAGCCCTCCATGGGATGTAGCGCCACTGGGATGGATGGATGGGACTCGGCTTTTGTCTCTCAGCCCCTCATCCCACTCCATAAATGATATAGCTAACAAGATTCATCAAACGTTACATGCAAGGTACTTTTTTTTTTTTTAAGTCGCTTAATTTTGAGCTTATTGGTGACTCCCTTTATGTACAAATCAACCAACGCAGTCGATACACATTTCAACTGAGTCTGACCCCTTATCAGAATTTAATGTGATCTTGTATACTGAATAATGTCACTCACAAGACTGATAGGCAGATGCGCAGTGAGGAGTTGGGGCAAGGGGGTATGATGCCTCGGGCGCCACCTTCAGGGGAGCACCACTCTAATGGGAGCGCCACACATAGATAGGTGCCAAAAAATAAATTATTGTAGATATTTTAGTTAGTAATACATTTTAATTATATTTTTATTATATTACTAAAAATACCTACTTTTTATTTTTAAACCTATATTTCTATGTTATGTTTATGGAAAATGGGGTGGGGGGCGTCCTCTAACGTTTCTTGCCCAAGGGCGTTCGTTTAGCTCACTACGCCTCTGCTAATAGGTCAGGTATTCTTTTCTCAGCAAAAAAATAGATAGCTTTGCATAATTAGCACTACTTTATGACTTTAGTTTTCTCCATTATGCTATGATCCTATCATTTATCTGGACCAGTTTGGAAAATTAGGGGGGGGGAGGGGGAGAAAGAAAGGGATGTCTGAGTGCATTTTACCTTATTTATCGTTTTCTAAAAGTATTATTATAAAAAAAGGAACGGATCTGAATTCAAACTCATACCTCAAGCCTCCCCAAACTGAAGTACTAACTGTCGTGCGCATCTTGCTTGGTATTTTCTTATGAGCACCATAAGGTTTCGTGAGTTTCTGTTCCTAGGGGTGCGCTTTGTTGTCATGACGTCATTGCCTTTGTTGGGGTTGTGCTGACTTTGCTGAGTTGCGTTCGTGGGTGTTTTCTTCCCTAGTAATGGGTAAGTTAGTTTATTTTACTGCTTTCGGACTGTCGTAGCTCGAAATTCGTTGGTGCTATGATCTTGGGAATGGCGATCTCAAGGAATGTTTATTTTTTATTATTTAGGGACGCAGGCTTGGGACTCTGTTGGAGTCAAGCCTGATAGTTATTATATGGTCTGGTTGTTGTCTCCAGGTTGTAGGTTGTCAGCTCTCCGGGCCCTGATCAATGGTGGCATTGAGAATTAAGGTGTGCTATGTTATTTAAGTAATATGTTTAAATTATATTTGCCTTGTAAATACTACTTGATCTTATTATTCGTTCATCATTATATCATAACATTTCATTTGCTTATTTAATTTATAAACTTACGATTTTGTTGTGAACGAATACAAGTTAACTGGTCGTTATCGATAACGTTGAACAACTGTTGTATTCACTAAATGTTAAATTGAAAACCTGTATTCAGTGTTGGCCAGTCACTGCTTCGATGCCGATATTAGTTTCTTGGGTTTAAGCTGTCGAGGTGGGGAAACTGGGAGTTCGAGGAACTTATGTCTACCCCGAAGTCAACGAGCTGGGAATCCCACCATGACACTAACCACTCTGCTAGTGATGTGCTAATGAAAAGACTGTTTAGTAATCTTCTAATATCCAAGCGGCGTAGCATAAGACGCTATTTAGTGAGGGTGGACACTTCCTGAAAGACACAGTAATCCAAATGGGGTGGATTTGGGCAAACGACTGTGTGCGCATGCCTGGAGAGCGAGGAAGATGCGGGTGCTGGCGGGAAGGGGCGGGAGGAGGGTTAGAGAGTCGGCGTTTGTGCGTGGTGTCCCGCATGGTTAAGCGACGTGGAGAATTATATATACAGAGTGAGAGAAAGTTACGTGGGGAAACTCTAGTCCGACTTGCAGAGATAAAAGAGTTATCTTTCCATGACTTTTTCATCGAGGGTGCGTGCGTTCGTGGTGTTTTGCAAGGTTGGGCGAAGTAGAGAAATAGATATACACATTGCTTGTTCAAACTTACTTTAAAGCGGCGACCTTTGAAGTGGACTACTTCAACAACTTCCGCCACTTCAGTCAATTCATTTCCCTTGTAAATTATATAAATAATACATGTAAGTCCAATTTTTTTATTAGAGCATCATAAAGTCTAGGAGTCTTATAATCGCTTTTCTGGCTTATAATACATGTAGGGACTTTTTTTTTTTTGTTAGCCAGAAGGTCTATAAAGTTAAACAAATAAAAGCTCCCCCTTACAGACTGTGCGGTCTATAGAGCAGATGAAGGTTATCTGTTTCTGTGGCCCACGGCTAAAAAGGGGTCATGTGGCCAGCACAACGACCAACCGCCTGTACTTTACTACAACTAATGTCAGGTACCCATTACAGCTGGATGGACTAAGAATCCCGAAAATAAAAATCTTAGCCTTCAACAGGATTTGAGCTCGGAATCTTCGGTTCGGAAGACAAACGCTTTACCACTCAGCCACCGCGCCTCTATATAGTTGCCCTTTACAAAAAGCAATTAACATACAAAATAATATAATATTTTAATCCTTTCGTCGCTATATTACTATTATCACTGAAAACCCGACAATGACGTGATTTTTTTTCCACTTGTCCATGGTCGGATCCTCTGAGTTTGCAATACAATACAAATTATTTAATCGCTTAAATAAGAGAGAGAGATGGTAGAAAATATCTCTTATGCGTGCTTGTATTTAGTCTCAGGATTGTTTGCCTTATTAAAATTTCTATTTTGGTCGATTGCTACAGAAAACAGAAAAAGCGTCGCATAACCAGTAGAAGCGCAGTCAATGGTAAACGTGACAGGTTTTTAATTATATCCGCTGTTACAATTTTCCCAAGAGTTTTATATACAAACATCTTCATGGATCGTGTCTGGACCATCATTCGAGTCTATTTGTTTTTTTTCCAAATGGAATCCTTCTTTATTCCTCATTGTAAAAACGGCAGAACGTCACCCGCCACCCTCTTTGTGTTTCTCTTGCTTTCATTTTTTTAAATATTTCTCTCCCCTCCTCCCATTATATTTCTCTTTCTGTCAAAGTTAACACTGGCGCATAGGTTGCTGACGAAAAGAGAACAACGCTGGCAGAAAAAAAAAAGCGCCAGAGAAGAAAAGCAAGGTCAATGACACTAGCTCCAGCAGGAAAATAATGCCCATTGAGCAGCCGAACATTCTGGACTCACATAGTTCTCACCTGCCACATGAGGACCTCTGCCTCTTGGATGACAAAGTGGTCATCATCGAACAACGATGGATGAACTATATATTCTTAAATATTGTTTAAAGCTCAATTTTTGTGTGCGTTTTTTCTGTAAATCTGTCTATTGAACATCTGATTAACCTTTAAGTTTCCTTCCGAAACATCACAATAGTTTTAAGATTCTACAATAGATTGTTCCGGATGTTCATATATATATATATATATATATATCATGGGCGTAGCCAGGATTTTTTTTCGGGGAGGGTTTGGGGAGCCCCCCCCCCCCCCCCGGAAAAAAATTATATATATATATATATAATAAATATATATATATATATATATATATGTGTGTGTGTGTGTGTACATAATTAATCTTTATTACATCTGACCCTTTCGGAAGACGTTTATTGTTCATTGTAGACTCCCCGCCCTTGCTAGCAAGAGGGTCTGGGGGAGTTCGAGAGCTCCCCCAGCGCGGGGCGAAGCCCCGCCGCCGGGCACTATTTCTGGTATTGAAAGCCAACGAAATGCTTATTCTGAGGTATCTACAGTGCATTATCTTGCTATTAAAAAGTTTTATTTCAAATACCTAATGTGCTATTATTACTGACTTAGACCCTCTCGCGCCGTTCGGCGCATTTTCCGGCAAGCTGTTTCCGCAACTCTTATTTTGCTTAATTCATTTTGTGTGAGAACATGTCCCGCAAAACCTCATGCGACGCTCTGTCACAACCTTACTAAGGATTCGACTCCCAGTTCGGCATATGATTTCTTTGATTTAGACCCGATCTCTATGAATGACTCCTAAAATCTGTCTTAGCCATCTTTGTTGAGATACATTTAATGATTTTCAATTTCGGCAGAAGACTATTCACACTTTATTAATGGAGCTCAAGCCACTGGTAGAAATTTGTAACCTTTCTTGAATACGCTCTTGGAATTACATGCCTTTATTTCGCTATAGATTTTATATCGAAAAGGAAAGTTATTTCTTCAAATCATCTGTTGAGGGGTTTTAAACTAAGAAATCTCTGGAGTTTTTTTTTTGTTTTGTTTTTAATTCAAAACCCCATTTAGCTACGATCATAGAATTTGCTGACTATAGTTTGCTTTAAAATAATATTGAAGAGAGAGGTTTTCAACTCTAAACGCTCTGTAGGGGAATTTTAAACTCAAAACCATCTGGAGGGGTTTTAAACTTTAAAGAAAAAGCCATCTGGAGGAGGGGGATTTACACTCAAAACCCCTACGCTCATAGATTTTATAGTGTGTAATTTGCTTTTTTTTATATTGAAGAGGTACTTTTTAGCTTCAAACCCCAACTGGAGGGGGGGGGGTTGAAACTCAAAATCCCTTTGGCTACGCTCATAGAATTTTGAGTGTGTAATTTGCTTTTTTTATTTTGAAGATGGGATTTATCGTAAATTTTGGAGGGGGTTTTAAAATCAAAATCTTCCTCAACTATGCTGTTGGAATTCGGGGATTGTTGTTTCCTTTTTTTTGTTTTGTTTTATAGAAGAGGGGGATTTAACTGTGGTAGGGGGTTTAAAATTCAAAACCCCCTGTAGGGGGTTTTAAACTCAAAGCCCCCTGGTAGAGGGATTTGTATCTCAAAACCCCCTGATAGGGGTTTTTTAAATCTCAAACCCCCTAGTAGAGGGATTTGTATCTCAAAACCCCCTGATAGGGGTTTTTTAAATCTCAAAACTCCCTGGTAGGGGGATTTAAACTCAAAACCCCCTGGTAGAGGGTTTTTAACTCAAAACTGCCTCGGCTGTGCTGTGGTAAGTGATGATTTAGTATTAAAATCTCACCTAAAATAAACAAAATGAAAGCAAAAATCAGTCACTTAATTCCGTTCCCCCCCCCTCTGCGAAGGGGGAGATTTCATTTCGGGGGGGGGGGGGTTTGAACCCCAAGAACCCCCCCCTGGCTACGCCCATGATATATATATATATATATATATATATATATATATATATATATATATATATATATATTAACAACATTTGAATCAGTATTTTATTCCATAAGTTATTTGATAAATGGTAAGACTAAGACTAAGACTAAGACTGCTTTATTGATCCTTACGGAAATTTGTTGTGATTACAAGGACTCGTTTCTCATATAAAGACAACACAACAGAAAAATACACATAAATACAACAGACAACATAAAGAGTTCATTCAGCGACTACACACAGGTATCTTGGTGCATTTCATGTTCCCTGATCAATGAGTGGCGGTGATAGAGTCTGACCGAGTGAGGTACGAACGAGTTTTTGTACCGCTCCGTTCTTGTTTTGATTGACAGCAGTCGCCCACTTCGCGACGACCTGGCGTAGTTCTGATGGAGCGGGTGGCCGTTGTCTTCCAAGATTTTTTCGATTTTTCTTAGGCACGTTTGTTCAAAAAGTTCCTTTAAATGTGGTAATGTTGTGATTTATTGATACTTTTTTTAGATGTTAATTTTTATACCAATGCGCGAATCTATGAATAAAGCTTGAGTTATTAATGAAGGAGTCTGTGACCTTTTTTTAAAAAAAAATTGACCTCCCCTGACGCTTTTCAAAAGTGGTGTATTCCTTTAAAAATCTGCTTGCATATATAGTTTTTAAAAAATTAAACGTTTTACTTTCGGAAAAGAAACACGTAACCGTTACATCAGCACTTTGAATGATCTAAAATATCATGATGCCCGATTTTCATTCTCTCTTCTAGTTTCTGAGATCTAAACGGGACGGACGGACAGACAGACCACACAAAACTAATAGCATCTATTCCCATTTCGGGGGTCGCTAAAAAAATAACGAATTAGTCTTTTAGTGTTCGCTAATAACCTCATCAGATAATTGTACACATTGTTTCTCCCACACCTATTCTTGGATCAAGTTGAAACTATAAACAATTATCTATTGTACCTAAGAAAGCATAAATCAATTAGAACATTTACCGTTTCGTCAATTGATTGTTGGTAATTTATTTTTTTATATAGAATAAGGAAAACAGTTTCTACACTAATGACAGATATAGTTGTAAGTGTGGTGTTATTTCCCTCATATTCGCTTTGTTTTTCTTTCAAAAGGAATTTTATATTTTGCTTGTTTTCTTAAAAGTCCGCGAACCTTGCCCTTTTCAGCATCACCATAGAATGCTGACCACGTCCTACAAAACTGCATACTATATAAAGAGGTCCCAACAAGACATTGTCCCATTGATGTGTTCTCATTTTCAGTATATCACAAGAGAAAAGAGTCACGTAGTGAAACTATTAAATAGCAAGCGTGACAGAACTATCACTTTACCCAATTGTAAAATATTGCCAAGACTTTTGTTTTGTGATCATTTCTTTATCATTTTATGTTCTTGTGTTTCAGCCAGACGTTATTCAAAACTGCTGATTTGTTTGGGAGGAAATAGAAATCTTTTGTATTGTTATAATGAGAGAATCATCTCTACTTGACACTACACATTCGCGTCCCATTCCTTTTTCTTTGTTATCGCCCCTATCATCACGAATGAAGAGTATAGAAACAGGATTAATACAGCTATTGGTCCATACGATAACCAATATTAAAAAAAGAAAATTCAAACTCTAAGGTCATATCACAAGGTCCTCAGGGCTCACCAAGGCTTTTCTTTCAGGGAACAGTACCAGAAAGAAGAAGACAGAGAAAGCGATGGGAAGACAACATCAAAGAATGAACAAGCCTGTCAGTGAATGAAATTCTATCCAAGGCAAAGGACAGAGAGGAAAGGAGAAAGACGGTTGACAGAATCCTGACCACTGATCTAGACTAACAACAATAAGTCTGCACGATTTTTAACAATGGTTTTTGTTTAGCGCAATCCCATGCTTGTAGCTTTCTAAATGTGCTATAATATGATCCTATTACTTGTCTGGACCAGTTGGAATGGGGTTGGGGGTGGGGAATAAGGAGGTATCTGGGTGAGTTATAAATGCATTTATATAAAAAATGTGAATGACAGGAACTGGAGGACTATGGCCTCCCCAGACTCATCTCACCAATACCTTAACCACTCTGCCAGCGAATCGTTTATGGACGTACAATTTTAGCTTCAAACTTTAAGGCCGCGACCAATAAAGGTGGCTATTTCAACTTATACCACCACATCAGTCAAGTGGCTGAGTGGCAAAGCTCTTGGCTTACGAACTGGCGGTCCCGGGTTCAAATCATAGTGAAGACTCGGATGTTACTTTCGTTATTTTAAGGGCTCCTCTGAGATCACCCAGCTTTAATTGGTACCTAGCACTAGTTTGGGGAAAGTAAAGGCGGTTGATCTTTGTGCTAGCCACAAGACAACCTCGTTGACATCCTCTGCCCCATAGATCACAGGCCTGAAAGGCGAATTTTACTTTTTTTTTATTGAGCAATGCAGCAAGGATAAGAATGGACCTCATTCACCAATCGTAAACAAATAACATTTAGCCTCGTGATTAGTGATGGGCAAAAGTTAACTAAAAAGTTGCTAACTTTTAGTTTAACTAAAAAAAATTAGTTAAGGCCAAAGTTTAATTAAAAAAAAAAGTTTAGTTAAAATCCTAGTTTAATTATTTTTTTTTAGTTACAAACTAAAAAGTTTAATTACAAATTTTACAAACTTTTTTAACATACATACCAATAAATATTTAGATCTATCTAATTTGGAGAATATATTTAATGAATAAGAGAGAGGAGAATAAACAAGAGGGTGCACAGGTCACTAGAAAGCCTTTTGACCTTAACCCTATAATGGTCGCTATTCCCGCCTTTTTTTAAAAAATACACGTGTTCATTATATTTCTAGCAAGTTTCACTGCTTGATAAATCCTGATTCTATAGATCTACATTTTGCTGCTTTTTATTAAACACCAGTGTGTTCCTGTATAGCTGCAGGCAAAGAATTTTGCTTTACTATAGATCTAAAAGAAATGTCGACTCTTTTTATTTAAAAACTTTTTACTAGATCTAGAGTCAAGTGACGTCTAAGTCTATTACTTAGTATTATTAGTTTAGTCTATTACTACTGAATACTTATACTACTATTAGATCAATAGTCATAATAGTCTATATATTTAATTATTTTAGTCTTAAGTAGAGTCTAACTCTTAGTAGTATTAGTCTTAGATCTAGATGTAAATTTAAAATTATAAGTCAATAATATAGATTATAGATATATTAATAATGAAATCTATATTACTTTACTTTATTAGACTAGATCCATTAGTTTAGAGATTCTTGTCTATAACTATAATATGTAACTATTCTAGAATTAGAGTCTAGATTAGATCTTGATATAGATCTATCTAGATTACTTATTATACTAAGACCTAAGATGCATAGATGATAGATCTATAATACTAATAATAGTCGTCACTATACTAGATCTAATACTAAATTAACTAAATCTAGACTAGATTCTAGATCTACATCTATGATCTACTTCTATTATAATTATACTTATATCTACTATCTAGATCTATTAGATCTAGATCTAGTATTATCTACTAGAGTATATAGATCTAAATACCCATACCTAGCACTGGCGGATCCAGAACTTTGGAGTGGGGGGGGGCGATTTTTTTCCAAACCCTAACCCTAACGCCCAGTAAACCCTAACCCTATGCATAAACGTGCGTACAGCATATATATATATATATATATATATATATATATATATATATATATATATATATATATATATATATATATATATATATATTCGATATATGAGAATAAAATAAGACAGTCTTTCTCTTGCAAGCTTGGGGGTCTGGGAGAGCGCTGTAAGCTTCTTCAGTGGGGTTCGGGGCGAAGCCCCGACGCCGAAAAGCGTTTTCTTGCATTTTTCTCTGCAGAAACGCATTCTTCTGACATCTTGCATTTTTCACTGCAGAAACGCATTCTTCTGACATCTACAGCTCATTATTTAACAGTGGGGTTCGGGTTCGCCCCGACGCCAAAAGCGTTTTCTTGCATTTTTCACGGCTGAAACGCATTCTCCTGACATCTACAGCTCATTATTCATCAGTGGGGTTCGGGGCAAAGCCCCGACGCCAAAAGCGTTTTCTTGCATTTTTCACGGCTGAAACGCATTCTCCTGACCTCTACAGCTCATTATTCATCAGTGGGGTTCGGGACAAAGCCCCGACGCCAAAAGCGTTTTCTTGCATTTTTCACGGCTGAAACGCATTCTCCTGACCTCTACAGCTCATTACTTATTAGTGGTGTTCGGGGCGAAGCCCCGACGCCAAAAGCGTTTTCTTGCATTTCTCACTGCAGAAACGCATTCTCCTGACATCTACAGCTTATTATTCATCAGTGAGGTTCGGGGCGAAGCCTCGACGCTAAAAGCGTTTTCTGACATTCTTCACTGCAGTAACGCATTCTCGTGCCCTACAGCTCATTATTCATTCTATTATAAAGTGCCTTTTGAATAATGAGAAAAATATTCTAATATGAATTTATAGTCCCTTAATACATTGCAAATAAAATCGATTTGTTCTTTGAAAAGATTAGATACCCCACATATTTAGATTAAGGTTTTGAGGATCGCCGCCGAAAAAAAAAATTCGATTAATAATATTCAATAAAATTCTAGCATACATTGTGAGTTATAGTCCTAAATTTATTTAACTAGAAAAATATGAGATAGAGTAAAGGTTGGAAAAAGTCGACTAGGAAAAGATTATCTGGCTTTTGAACTCATCTCAACCGTGACTGTTATATTGAAAAATTTCGTTTCAATTATAACTTTTCCAAAGCAAAGTCTTTCTTAAAATAGTTATGATAAATTCATGTCAAATTACACAAACTCTGTCTGGAAAGGGCAAGGGCGGTAAAATGAAAACGATTAATTCTCGCTCCTTTTTATAATTTCTGCTATTGATTGCATTTTGCATTAAGGAATAGGGGTTGGGCGACTCGATATAAGAATTTACTTTATAGCATATATAAATTATATTAGTGACAGATGTTTTTAATTTTGTAATTTCTTACTATAATACAAAAAGAAAAAGTATTGATTTGTCCGATGGTGGGAAGGGGATTGCATGTATCGCACTTCCACCTGTTTATATTATATAGATATTCGACTAATTTTGTTAACATACTATGATTTCTCCATAAAAGTAGGACCGCCCCCCCCCCCCACTCAAAGGGTTTAGATGGGAAGGGCGGTGGAGGTATTCGCTTCCCCTTCCAATCGGCCAACAGGTGAACGAAATTATATAAAGACCGGTTAAAATACCAATAACAAGTTTTAATCATATAGATATTTAATTGATTCAGTTAGCAAGCTGTGATTTCTACAAATAAATAGGACCACCCCCCCCACTCGAAAGTTTATGGTGGGGGGGGGGGGGTCGGATTGATGCCATCGCCCCCTCCCGACCCTACCAAATCGGCCAAAATACTAGAAAGGGGGAGGCGAAATAATCTAAAAATAGGTTGAAATAAAAATAATTAGTATATATTATTAACATAAGTAATAAATTCGCATACAAATTGTGTGAATTCTATACTATAATTCGTCCGCCCCGGGGGGGGGTCGGACGAGTGGGGGGGGGGCGATCGCCCCTACCGCCCCCCCCCCCCTGGATCCGCCAGTGATACCTAGTTATAATCATAATTATAATAATCTAAAATCTCTAGATCTAGAGTTACTAAGATATCTACTAGACTAGACTCTATCTAGATTTTAGATCTAATAGTAGAACTAATATTTCTTAGATTATTTTTAGATTAAAATATTAATTATTTGATCTAGGTCTATGTCTAGTAGCTAGATCTAATTCTAGATCCAGATTATATTTCTGATCATTTCGTTTGTAGAAGATATTAGATCCAGAATATTC
This sequence comes from Biomphalaria glabrata, assembly GCF_947242115.1. Taxonomy (NCBI): domain Eukaryota; kingdom Metazoa; phylum Mollusca; class Gastropoda; family Planorbidae; genus Biomphalaria; species Biomphalaria glabrata. Next base: position 37,967 of record NW_026602935.1, read on the forward strand.
TAGAATCTAGAGTTAGTTAGACAGTCAACATGCAGTTTTATCATTACTTCTAAAAGGTAACTTATAATACTTATATTAGAACTTCGACAATTACTTCTAATTTCTTTCTATAGTAGTATCATTCTATTAAGATCTACATATATCCCATAAAGACATTTAAATATTTTTTTCATGTGCACAAACATTTTGCTAAAGAGATTGGTTGTGCTTTATGCTTTATTTTTTCATGATTGGCTGTTTCGTCCTTAAAAAAGGTCAAAATAGTTAGTAAAAGTTTAACTAAAGTTTTTTAGTTTAGTTTAACTATTTTTTTCAATTTGTGGTTAACTAAAAGTTTAATTACTTTTTTTTAGTTCAAACTTAGTTTTAGTTTAACTAAAAAAATTTAGTTTAGTTCCCATCACTACTCGTGATTCTCTATCTCTTCTAAACAAATTACGATCTAAATTTTAAAACACAATGGCCATTACGGGACATTTTTTTTCCATTACTTTATCAGTATTATCACGTGACTAAATGTTGTTTGTTTACGATTGGTGAATCAGATCCATTGTAAAAAGTATCACCGGAGCAGGGGAAACTTTGAGTTCGCCGCTAAATTGGCGGAAGAAACAGAGGAGGTCAGAGTGGCCACCTTTCTAACAATTATAGGCCCAAAAGCGATGGACATATATGAAGGTCTTGAAATGGAGCAGGGAAAATAAATAAAGATGGAAGAAATAGTGAACAAATTTGAAAGTTTTTGCATTGGATAAATGAGCGCTATGATTTCAATACTCGTGAACAGCAAGAAGATGAGGAGATTGAAAAGTACAGAGAGAGAGAGAGAGAGAGAGAGAGAGAGTTACAAATCTGAGAAGGCCAGCAAAAAAGCGTGCATGTTTGAACGCCTAGAAGCTTAATTAGAGACAGAGTAGTTTTCGATGTTAGACATGAATGCCTCAAAATGAAATTATTACAAGATAGTAATCTAACATTGGAAAGGTGTAGATACATTAGCAGAGCCTACGAGACAGCCAGCAAACAGTTGAGACAGATACAAGCCGACCCTCCAATCATTGAGAAAGTATCAACACCCTCAAGAACAAACATTTAGAAAGATAAATGCAGGTATTGTGGAAGGATTCACGAATACACTAAGGAAAAGTGCCCTGCATGGGGTAAAAGGTGCCTAGCCTGCAAGGGGAGACATCATTTTGTCGTGATGTGCAAAAAGAAAATTCATTCAGATGATATGTCTGACGATGAAAGACAGCTGCATCGGACACAATAGATGAAGTCATAATGGTAGAAAAAAATGGTTTATGTCTGTCAGAGGTTCAAATTATATATATATATTATGCTGCTGCTATGCTCTTGTTATCTCTTGTCTTGTTGTGTTTCTCAACTTGGTTCCTGTGGCTCACTAGGGGTTTCTTGAATATCAAATAATACTTGCTTGGTACTTTCTTGGTTACTCATTATAATTCAATACTTGCTTAGCTCAAATACGAACACTTAATATACATCAACTCTAACTCCTTATATTCATGAATATCAACAATACTTTAATACAATTATATCACTCTTATGAAATAGTAATGCACAAAACACCAGTCCATCAACTTATAAATACATAAATACCAGTCCAGGAAGTAAACGTCCAACCTTCCTGGACCGGGAGCAAGACCTTACTGACAAACACATTCTCTCGCACATTCAACGAAGACTGAATCACTCAGTTCACAACACGTGCAACACTTCGCATTCATAACAAGGGGATATAACAATCATACCAAAATATCAAACTAACATTCATTCTCGCCATACCTCTCCCTGACATCCCCCCTCTCACGATATGACTGTTATTAGATAACAGTCACTCAAATATATACATAAATATACATACATACACACACTGTGTCATACACATACTTATATACATATATATAAACATATATATCTACAAACAAATGTATATAATGTACATTAAAGTGAAATAGCCCCTATTAACCTAACAAAAGAAATATATCCAGCTAAGGCTATCACTTATATGACACTATTTACAACAACGGGAAAGAGAGAAAAGAATAAATGAGAAAAGAATAAATGAGAAAAAAAATAGTGGCATGGAGAGTTAAATTACAATTTGAAGTCGGCAAGCCTAGTCTTTTCCACGTTAATATTTAATATGTAAAACAGCAAACATACAAGAAAAGATCAACTCCTATGTATAGCAATAATATACGACAAGATACCATCTCTAATAGTTAAAGGCACGTTTCACATTGTATTGGGAAAAAATGAATTCTATCAATTATAACTAATACAACTATGCTAAGTCTTGACAGTGTATCTGCTAGTAGACAATGGTCTGTGGTCAAACTGAATTGTGCATCCTCCTGGGTATCAGAGGTATCTGTCTAGGCGTTGGACACACGCTACTAATGAAGTAAAGCTACTCTCTATGTATCAGCTCTCTGCACTTTACCGGAAGGAAGCCATCTACTTGGTACAACACACAGCAAGCTATTTCGGATGTACTGTTTAGATAAACACAATAACTATTAAGATTTGGTACAAAAAAATAATTAAAATACATGAAAACAGACAATGCTGAATTTTCTCTATTGCCAAGTCGCACTCGGGAATTCAGGTGACCCTCGTGGACATCCCCTTCTCAGCAACAGGGAGAGGGGAAACACTACGTCAAGATTTCTTTTTTCTTTTTCTTGGAAGTTTTAGGTACAAAAACATTTGTAGCCTATTGGGGTCTGGTTTAACTTTACCCCCAACAACAACTTGACAAACATCTTTAAGACTTTTTTTCGTCTTCTGGGGATTTTTAGGTACAAAAACATTTGTAGCCTATTGGGGTCTGGTTTTACTTTACCAGTACCAACAACTTGATAAACTCCTTTAGTTAGGTTTAATCTCTTAAATGGTTTGTGTACTCTGTGAAATGGTCTCAGAACATGAATAATATTATTGTCAATAAACTGACAATCAATAAGTTCCTTATCAATAAGTTCCTCAGTAGTTATGTCATTTTCCATTACTTCTCCAATTTCTATCTCATTAATATCATTAAGTTCCTCAGTAGTTAAGACATTTTCTATTACTTCTCCAATTTCTATCTCATTAATATCATTAACAGTATAATTAAAATCATTTAGTTCCTTACTAGATAAGACATTCTCAATTTCTTCATTATCTTCTATCCCACTTATATTATTATCAATATCCTGACAGTTGTTTTGTTCCTCATTAGTTAAGATGTCATTTTCAATTTCTATGTTATAGTTCACATCTCCCTGTAATGACAGTTTTACTTCCAGTTCCATTTCCAACTTTACCACTTCTATTGCCTTTCTTTCTAATTCTAATTTTGATCTTTCTAGATCTAGTTTTTGTCGGTTTAAATCTTTTAATCTTTCTAGATCTAGTTTTTGTTGGTTTAGAACAAACTCTCGTAATTCATCACCCTCAATTCCAAACATGTGGGCCTGTTCTATTAATACCTCAATTGACCTAGGTTTAAACTCGTCCAGTTCTATTTCCAACTTTATCACTTCTATTGCGTTTCTTTCTAATTCTAAATTTAATCTTTCTAGATCTAGTTTTTGTCGGTTTAAATCTTTTAATCTATCTAGATCTAGTTTTTGTTGGTTTAAAACAAACTCTCGTAATTCATCACCCTGAATTCCAAACATGTGGGCCTGTTCTATTAATACCTCAATTGATCTAGGTTTAAACTCGTCCATGGTAATCACAAATAAAAAGAAATATTACTGAATAAGCGTAAATTAACTTATAAAGGTTAAGTTAACAAGTAACGTTCAATTTACATAAGACAATAAATTATAAAAAAGATCGACAAAAAAAAAATTTCACCCTTTATCTCCCCTACTGAAAAGGCAATGTACACTCGACCCTGAATGCTCGATACAACAGACAAAAGAAAACTCAACTTATCGGTGTCTGATGCCAGGAAAGAAATGACAACTCTTCCCACACAACAGTGTTGCTTTAAGAATGTAGAACTTCTGGAGTGTCAGGTCGCTGTTCGGCCTCCTTGTAAACGCTTTATGACTCACAGCAGATTTAGAGAATGAAACAAATAGAAAACAAAATTATTCAAACATTGATATGATATTAATAGAAATAATAATGGGAGCATACAAAAAAAAATGATTATCTAGTCAGGTAGTACAATAATTAAATAATAATCCAACATCAATGTAACAAAGGTAGATAAATCACGATTACTTGAGTAATTGCATTCATGTAGAATAATTCAATAGTAAGTGAATACTAGTAGTAGTAGTGTCTCTTTAAATGGTGATGTCTCTAAATCCAATAATCCAATAGTAAGTAAGTAGTAGTAGTAGTAGTAGTATCTCATTAAATGGTGATGTCCCTTTAAATGGTGGGTGACGCAATGACCTCGGTATACAAGAAGTAGCTGCAAGTCCACATTAGTCAATGACCTTTCGTAGAGTTCTAGTAGACTGCTTGACTTCAACAATAACGTGTTGATGGCGAAAAAAAAATAGTTCCTCCGTGTTCTCAAAAATGTAAACAATGTCAAGTTCTTCAGTGTGTGTCGAAAGACTCTCAAATACTGGCCGAACGAGGCCCAAAAATGTCAACGAGTAGTAGGTTACAAATAATACAGATTGCCTTGAATCCAACTTTAGTAGACAATGTCATGTACAATAGTTACTGTCCCAGACCGGACGAAGCTCAAAACATTCGGTATCCTTTTCTTTGCTAGTGTTGCTTATTCTTTATTTTCTTATCGACTTCTTTAACGTGACGAATGACATAACAGGTATAACAGACCCTCAGATGTCAAGAATAATACTGTATTAGTACACTGGTTAATACACTGGTGTTAAATAATACAGATTTAGTCTTAAATCCACTCAAATATGTCAAGGTAGTATCTCGTTTGGCTGATTGAAGCGACAAATGATAGATAACAGGTACAACGATACCTGCCCGGACGAAGCCTCTAGATGTCAGAGGTTCAAATTATATATATATATTATGCTGCTGCTATGCTCTTGTTATCTCTTGTCTTGTTGTGTTTCTCAACTTGGTTCCTGTGGCTCACTAGGGGTTTCTTGAATATCAAATAATACTTGCTTGGTACTTTCTTGGTTACTCAATTATAATTCAATACTTGCTTAGCTCAAATACGAACACTTAATATACATCAACTCTAACTCCTTATATTCATGAATATCAACAATACTTTAATACAATTATATCACTCTTATGAAATAGTAATGCACAAAACACCAGTCCATCAACTTATAAATACATAAATACCAGTCCAGGAAGTAAACGTCCAACCTTCCTGGACCGGGAGCAAGACCTTACTGACAAACACATTCTCTCGCACATTCAACGAAGACTGAATCACTCAGTTCACAACACGTGCAACACTTCGCATTCATAACAAGGGGATATAACAATCATACCAAAATATCAAACTAACATTCATTCTCGCCATACCTAGTGGAGCTGATGTAAATACCAAACAGCTGAGATACGTCAATAAGAATCACATAGAAAAGGCAACGCAAAAAATAATAAAAAGTCTGAAATGAACCCCATAGGGAAAGCCCCTTTAACGGCGAGAAATGAGAAAACTAACGAAACATTTCAGATATAATAATATAGTTGTCCCAAAAAATCTAGCATGCCTTCTAGGTCATGAAACTTTAACAAGATTGTAATTAACCAAAGTCAATAAAGATAGGTTCATAGCATCAGTAGTGAATAACCAAGAAGTAGACTGTAGTCTAATGTTTACTAATGATTTGGGTGACTTTGGAGAAGTGTCTTTAAAGATTGATAACAGCATTAAGCCCAAGGTTCTGCCGTGTAGAAAGATCACTAATGCTTTACAAGAAAGAGTAAAGGGGGAGTTCAAGACCCTAGTGCAGAGAGGAATCATAAAACCAGTGATAGAGCCTACAGAGTGGGTAAGTCAGATGGCGGAAGTTGAAATGACGTTAGGCATATTAAAAATAAGTAGACTTAAGGAAAAATAAAAATATTACGTTAAAATACGGGATTCGTGATATTTATTTTACTAGACTGCGGCGTTTTGAGGTATTACCGAAAAAAAAACAACATTGTTTCACAGAGCTTGTGTTTTTTCACAAATGGGGGTCGTAAGCTGCGAATCTGTCAAAAACCGTTCTTACTGAGCACCTTGGAGTGAAAAGGAACCTATGTACGAAATTGGATGCGGTTACATTCGACAGTTTAAGAGATCTCATGATCAATGAATGTGTCAGTCAGTCAGTTAGTGGTGACTTTGAAAACTATTATAGGTTTTTAGCGGTTCCCGAAAGGGGAAAAGACGCTATTAGTTTTGTGTGGTATGTCTGTCCATCAGTCCATCCGTCTGTCCCATTTAGATCTCGTAAACTAGAAAAGATATTGAAAATTCGACATCAAGATTTTATAGTCCATTCAAAGCTCTGATACACGGGCTACTTTTTTCTTTTCTGAAAGCGAAAAATTTAATTTTTAAAATCACTTATGCAAGCAGTTTTTTTTTTTAAATACACCATTTTTTACAACTATTTACTGTTAATAGAAACAAACTAAGTGGCAATTTAGTAATGGAGTTAGTAGCTCACCAGTCCTGTAACAGATTTATGCAAACGGTTTTACATTTTTAGTAATAATATTTTTTTAAACCAATGTATTGTAAAGTCAAGTAGAAACTTTCATACTATCACTTTAAAAATAAAAAAAATAAAAAAATTATAGCTTACATATAGCGCTACTTTCCTGCTTATAGCATGCTCAGCACGCTATGGTCCTATCTCATTTGTGGGCAAGTGGGGTGGAGGGGGTATCTTCGAGAAGGTTTTTACATGCTGCCTGTAGGCGCTCAGTAGGTAGCCAAGCCAAGTTAAGCGTACTTAGCCTCTCGACCACGCTTCCCACAAAAAAAAAATCAACAAAAAAAAAAAACAACAACACAAAAAACTACTTAATATGCATATAAGTGTAACCTAATTTAACAATCGATAAGTAAGTAGTTTTTCATATTATCGCGTAAACTGCAATGCAGGCTTGCTGCCATGAAACACTTAACTAAAAGATTTTGTTTAACTAAATGTGTTGTCTTTTCATGAGACTCCGAATAAGAGATTAACCATATATAAAATAATTACAATAATTAGATAGTCATTATATGACACCAGTTAGCCCAGGTTCGCGTTTAGCTTCACTTTCACCTATCCCATAGTCTGCTGGACCTTTGGGGAAACACACAGAAGCTATCAACCTTCTTTCTCCTTTCTTCTCTGTCATTTGCCTTTAATAGTATTTCATTCTGATATATTTTTATAAGTAAAACAAGTATGCCTTGTTACTTGCCAGGGTGGACCACTTCGTGGGCCTTTTTTGAGTTGTGTTTTTTGTCTTTGTAGCCTTGTTACTTTAGTTTTTACTTTTCTGTCCTGAAATGTCAATTTATGATTTTATAATGGTATTGCTCTATTCCAGTGGCGTCACTAGGGTCTGTGTCACCTGGTGCGGTAGCAGATGGGAGTCATCCCTCCCCCTAAATCTACGTTTTACCAAAAACAAAATATTGGCATAAATGTTCCTTAGACTACGGCAGAGAGTGTGTGTTAAATGTCTCTCCCAGAATAAGAAAGCCTAAAAATAAAAAAAGTGCTTCGTTTGATGATTCATGGTAAACCACATTCATAAAGTCAATGAATAAGTTATTCATGTGTACCACTTTAAAAAAGTCAAAATTTAAATTCAAAGGTGTTATTATAAATAAAAGGTTAGCATGGAATTTCTATATTGAAGAAATTACTTGACTAAATCATCAAACGAAGCACTTTTTTTATTTTTAGGCTTTCTTATTCTGGGAGAGACATTTAACACACACTCTCCGCCGTAGTCTAAGGAACATTTATGCCAATATTTTGTTTTTGGTAAAACTTTGATTCAGGGGGAGGGATGACTCCATCTGCTCCCGCACCAGGTGACACCGACCCTAGTGACGCCACTGGAATAGAGCAATACCATTATAAAATCATAAATTGGCATTTCAGGACAGAAAAGTAAAAACTAAAGTAACAAGGCTACAAAGACAGTTGGTGTGAAAAACACAACTCAAAAAAGGCCAACGAAGTGGTCCACCCTGGCAAGTAACAAGGCATACTTGTTATACTTATAAAAATATATCAGAATGAAATACTATTAAAGGCAAATGACAGAGAAGAAAGGCGAAAGAAGGTTGATAGATCCTGTGTGCTTCCCCAAAGGTCCAGCAGACTATGGGATA